>NW_018128025.1:263752-268842 GCF_001952655.1 Monopterus albus | reverse complement strand
CGTTTTCAGCGCCAGGTTTTGTGGCGGCTACACCACAGGACCAGCTGCTCAACCTCCCATCTGTAGGCTGACTTGCTGCTGCCTCGGATGAAACCGATGACCGTTGTATCATCAGCAAACTTTAGGAGCTTGACAGAGGGGTCCTTCGAGATACAGTCATTGGTGTAGAGTGAAGACAGCAAAGGGGAGAGCACACATCCCTGGGGGGCACCTGTGCTTATTGTCCGGGTGCTGGATGTGGTTTTCCCCAGCCTCACCTGCTGCTTCCTGTCTGTCAGAAAGCTAGTAATTCGGTGACAGGTGGGGGCAGGCACAGTGAGCTGGGTCACTTTGGAGTGGAGGATGTCTGGGATGATGGTGTTGAACGCCGAGCTGAAGTCCACAAAGAGGGCCCGTGCATAGGTCCCTGGGGAGTCGAGGTGTTGCAGGCTGTAATGCAGTACCATGTTCACTACATCGTCCACTGACCTGTTTGCCCAGTAGGTGAACTGCAGGGGGTCTACAGTATCCTTCAGGTGGGCAAACACCAGTCTTTCAAAGGACTTCATAACTACAGATGTAAGCCTAGTAATAATCATAAGACAGTCCGGTAGCTAGCCAATTTTAGATGCCATTTACATTATTATGTGGTCTGAAATGTTGTGAAACTTCCACTAGCCAAATTGCAGACTTCTTTCCAACCAGCTAGTTTGTGATGACCCCCCCAATCCGAAATCAAGATGTGTCGTCTTCCTGCATCAGATCAGCATCTTAATTATGTTTTAGTGCAAAGTGAGTGCATGAGACAAGACTTCCTGCTAACACAATTTATAATCCAGCTCACACCATTTATTTTAGTTCAGTTCACAGACACACTCCACCACAAAAAAAAAAAAAAAAAAAAGAGACGATACCTGTAGGTGGTAGTTCATCCCAGAGCCCACAAACTCTCTGAAGGCATCATAGGTCCTCTTTCTGACCCAGCTATCAATAGTCATGCGTTCTATCCCAAAGCGAATGGTCTCAGATTGGAAGTCACCCTCCTGGAAGAACACAGACAGAACTGAGAAAAACTAGAAGTAGACTGAAAACAGAAACATTCTTAAATCTACCGGCTCTATCTCATTAAGAAAAGGCATGTGCTAGCCACCCTGGACAAGAGCAGGAAGTTAAAACCCTTAAAATGCTAATTAAAACCCAGCACTCAACTCACCTCAACAGCTTTGAGTACATCCCTGAACACAGACCGCTGCTTCCTCTTGTCTGTCTTGGCTCTGTGCTTGTTACAGTCTGTGGCCAAAGCGCTCAGTTTATCACACAGCTCATCCCAACTGTCAAACTCAAAGTCCTGAAGGGACACAAAGAAAGTCTGCATTCATGACCCGTTGAAAGCTTTGTCCATCTGACACCATTGCACTACAGAAATGACAAGTGGAAATAAACAGCACAGATGAGCTTACAGAATCCATATCTCGGGCCAGTTCAAAGAGCAAGGCAATGGTCTCCCCTGCAGCAATCCTCATGTTGACATCCTCACTCTCCAGCAACTTTGGCAGTTTGGTCAGGTGTCTGCACAAAAACAAACCACAGGTATTTAAAAACTTACCCTGGACTTGGTTGCAATAGAATAAACATAGTGAGTATGATCTTTAAAAATGTTCTCACTTGCGCAGGATGTCTTTGATTTGGTCGGCAGTGCAGATTGTGAGCAACAGTGCCCAAGACAGCAGGGCGTTGGTATGGAGCTGGCTTGTTTGAGGATTCATACCATCCATCCTCGCATAAGACTGGGTGAATACATTCTCAAAGCACTCCATGGTGGTATGTACGTCCTAGAACAGAAAGCAGCAGGGATCAATAGAAAACTGGAGTTTCATGCATGTTCATAACTATAATTTGTCATAGTTCAGCTGTCAGTGCCACTGACAGCATGAATGTTTAGGGTGGTTCTCAAACATTTTTTGTCATTCCCCACTTAAGAGGGTGGGCGAATTTTCAAGCCCCACTTGTCAACAAAATAATGAAAATCAGCCAATTTTAAAATATCAAATAACACCAAGTTCAAAACAGATAAAATACAAGTGCAACTGTATCGTTTGACAGAGGGATAGTTTTCAATTTTGCAGCACTTGTGTCATTCAGCATAACTGACACCATGTCTACAGCAGCAGGGAGAATGAGCACTGTGCAATTCTTTATGCAACTTTGAATGAAGGCATTTATGCTTTGCTGTTCACTGATGCAGATTTTACCATGCGATTTTCCTGCTGGTGGTATTCTGCCAGCCGAGTGGCTTATTAACGTGACTGGGGTGTGTTGTCTTTGTGTTGTCTCTAAATGTCTTCTTAATTTGTTGGGTCTCATGCTGTCTGCTGCTGGTTTAAGACACAAGACACACATGGGTCTCTCCTCTGCCCCCACCATTCCCACCGTGAATCAAAGTGCAAGATACTGTAGGCTTCATCATATTTTCTTTTTGGTTGATAAGGCTACTGCCTGTCATTTTTTTGTCTGCTTGCGCTGAATCACCAGCTTTTTTTTTTGTGGTCCATGTAACAAATTTATCCATTTATGTTATTTTGCCCAGTACGTACACTATGGGCCCTCTGTGTGAACGCTTCCTTATATTGTTGCGTGGCACTTAACATGCCGATGGTAAACCATTATTGTTGCACTATGGTTCCACTTTTTTCTCCCGGGCCCCGAACTGCCGTTATTTTAATTTACTTGTATTAATGACCCATTTCTAATTTTCTCCATTCATTGCGCCCCACCTGTCGTGTCTTTATTCCCCACACTTTGAGAACCACAGGTTTAGGGTGATAAGGCACAAGATTATAACCACTAACTGGTGCAAATATACAACTGACAAAATGTTGTAAAACCATCACTGCAGCTTGCCATCAAGCACAGAAGTGTAAAAGAAAAGTGATTGGGAACCTACCAAAATGTCATCTTCTGCAACTAAAGAACAGAGGCCCAGACTTGTTGCCACCTGTTGGTGAAACAGAAATACTTGTGCAATTGACACGAGTCTCTAAAAATCCAGACAACCATATAGTAGCAGGCACTGTGTGGCTGCTGTTCAGCAGCCTGTCAACAATGCATTTGTCATTAGAGAAATATATTTTTATGTCAATGGAAAATGTCAGGTACTCACGGCCTGTCTGGCTTGTATGTTGGCTGATCCATCTGCCAGGATGTTTTTGAAGATAGGTTTCAGGGTTTTGAACACCTCCTCGCTCTCAATACCTGAGCCCAGTTGGATACACAGCAGGCAGGCTAAAGAAGCTGCTGCTCGCTGCTCCTCGCCTTTGCCTGTCAGTGAGAGGGGTGGTGGGCATTAACTTTTCCCTTAAATCCAGTGGAAACATGGCATTAGCAAATTTGAATTCAAAAATGATCATACAACTCTAGTAATAAAATACCAAATGACTATGATGGTAAGCTACAAAAAATAAGCAGCTGAACATATTAAAACATACCATATTATCACTCTGCAGATGTGAATTAAGGCCCTTTGATATCTAAACACTACTACAATACCAATCTGACATCTTGCTTGTGCTGTGAGACTGGTGAACAATACCAAACAGTGGAAAGAATGAAACGGATTTGAGGTACCTTTCTTGAGGCAGCGTTCAATGCTGTCTGTGATGGTCATCCTTCTTTCTGAGATGAACTCGTATAAGATTCGAGTGGCCATAGCAGTCTTAAGCCCATCCAGTGCACCCTGTCTGGTCTTAGCACTGAAGAAATAGATATATAAATATTTATTATTGCATCACACCAATTATTAAATTGCTCCTTACACATTGTGAAATGTCTTAATAATCCATTAGTTCTTGGAAGAAATTAGCCCATGTGGAAAACAGATCTGCATGGCTTTGGCAGTGAAGTAGCACCACTGGTGCATCCCTGCCTCAATATCATCACATTTAGCAGAGCAGTGGTGATTAATAATAATAATAAGTTTATATAGCACTTTACACCCAAGGGTGCTCAAAGTGCTTCATGACAAAACATATAAAATAAAAAACAGAACATGTTAAGATGCATAAACTAACAAAAAATTTAAAAAAGTTAAAATTGCACAAATTTAAAACCATGGTCTGTAAGCAACTATAGAACTCCTGTACAAAAGAAATGAGTCAAAGATTACAGAATATAAACTCAGAAAGCCTGTAGGCATGTATAGCGGCACTGCTATAAATTAAAAGCTGAAAGCCAGTCTGAATAGGTGTGCCTTTAATTTAGACTTAAAAACCATTAACTCAGTTCTAGGCCGAAGCTCAGGAGGCAGGGTATTCCAGAGGTTGGGGGCATATACGGCAAAAGAACGATTACCCAACTTTTTGTACCTTGCCCGCGGGACAACCAGAGACAAATGCTCAGAGGTATGTTAGCGCTCTGACCGGGGTATGAAAAGTTAAAATATCAGACAAATAAGCTGGAGCAAGGCCATTAATGGCATTGAACACCAACTGTAAAATTTTAAAATCAATTCTAAACTGTACTGGAAGCCAGTGAAGTGACTTAAGGACAGGGGTGATATGAGCATACTTTGGAGTATCTGACAGCAGGTGAGCAGCCACGTTCTGTACTAGTTGGAGCCTTTTTAGGGATGAACTCAAATGGGCTGCAAACCTCGATGACACCTTTGTCCTCTGATTGGTAGTGGTACTCTATGTCTTGGCTAAACATCCCAGATGTGGACGCCCAGGTATTTAAAACTGCTCACCCTCTCCACTTCTAGCCCCCAGATGAACAGTGGCCAGTGAGTTCTCCTCTCCTTCCTCATGTCCACTATCATCTCCTTCGTCTTGTCCGTGTTGATGGTGAGATTATTGTCCTTGCACCATGACACCAGACCGGCCACATCCCAGGGTGTAGAGGATGGGACTGAGGACACATCCCTGTGGGGTGCTGATGTTTGTGATAATGCTGGCTGAAGTCCTATTGCCAATCCTGACAGTCTGGGGCCTGTCAGTCAGAAAGTCCAGGAGCCAGTTGCAGGGGGTGGGATGCAGACCTAGTGTGGACAGTTTGTGGGTGAGTTTGTGGGGGACAACTGTGTTGAAGGCAGAGCTGTAGTCAATGAAGAGTATCCT
>NW_018128025.1:256409-262902 GCF_001952655.1 Monopterus albus | reverse complement strand
CTACGGCTTCTCCCCAACAGTTTTGGACCAATTAGATAGTAGTACCTTTTCATACAAATATTGTATACCACTAAGTTGAGGTCAGTCTTTTCTGTTTCTCCTAAACAGTGAGGATCCATGTGCACATGCCAATTTTGATACGTTAATGCATAATCAATTTCACACTGAAATATATATCCTCTTATTAGTCTCTTTTCAATATAAAACGGACACGCCTCACACCAGTGATGCGACCCATCACTGTGGTGTCATCTGCGAACTTCAGGATGATGTTGCCTTTGTGGGAGGCGACACAGTCGTGGGTAAACCGGGTGCAGAGGATGGGACTAAGGACACATCCCTGTGGGGTGCCAATGCTTGTAATAATGCTGGCTGACATCCTATTGCCATTCCTGACAGTCTGGGGCCTGCCAGTCAGAAAGCCCAGGAGCCAGTCACAGAGGCTGGGGGGCAGACCCAGTGTGGACAGTTTGGGGGTGAGTTTGTGGGGGACAACTGTGTTGAAGGCAGAGCTGTAGTCAATGAAGAGTATCCTGATGTAGGAATCTCCATTTTCCAGGTGAGAAAGGGAATAGTGGAGGACAGGCGCGATGGCATCTGAGGTGGCCCTATTGGGCCGGTAGGCAGGGCGTCCATGGTGTCCGGTATAGTGCTCTGGATGTGGGCCAGCACCTCTCTCTGGTGCTGCTCTGGCCTGTAGTTGTTCAGACAGGTGACCGGGCTGTTCTTGGGAAGGGGGATGATGCTTGTGGTCTTAAAGCAAATGGGAATGATGCCCTGGCTGAGGGAGAGGTTGAAGATGGTGGTGAGAACATCAGCCAGCTCACTAGCACATACAGTGCCTTGCGAAAGTATTCGGCCCCCTTGAACTTTGCGACCTTTTGCCACATTTCAGGCTTCAAACATAAAGATATAAAACTGTAATTTTTTGTGAAGAATCAACAACAAGTGGGACACAATCATGAAGTGGAACGAAATTTATTGGATATGTCAAACTTTTTTAACAAATAAAAAAACTGAAAAATTGGGCGTGCAAAATTATTCAGCCCCCTTAAGTTAATACTTTGTAGCGCCACCTTTTGCTGCGATTACAGCTGTAAGTCGCTTGGGGTATGTCTCTATCAGTTTTGCACATCGAGAGACTGAAATTTTTGCCCATGCCTCCTTGCAAAACAGCTCGAGCTCAGTGAGGTTGGATGGAGAGCATTTGTGAACAGCAGTTTTCAGTTCTTTCCACAAATTCTCGATTGGATTCAGGTCTGGACTTTGACTTGGCCATTCTAACACCTGGATATGTTACATGTTGGTAATATTTGGAAAGTACAGTCCGTAAATTGCACTGGTTAAAGTCGCCTGCAGCGATAAATACAGCATCGGGTGAGCTGTATCTTGCGCGTTGATGGCATCATAGAGTTTGCTGAGAGCCGCAGAGGGATTAGCTCTTGGGCTAACATCCACATACACAGCAGCCAGAAACGCGGCACAGTGCTCTCTTGCTAGATAATAGGGCTGGCATTTCAGCACTAAAAACTCTACATCTGGCGAACAGTGCTTATAAACAGTCCGTACATCTCCACACCATGAGTTATTGATAAACACACACACACATACACACACACCACCTCCTTTTACCTTCCCCAAAGCAGCAGTGCGATCACTTCGATGTACGGAATGTGTTTGTAGCTGAATCGCGGAGTCTGGAACTCTGTCAGCAAGCCAAGTCTTGGTGAGAATTAGAGCACAGTATTCTCCGATTTCCTGTTGTGCTGTAAACCTAGCCCTTAGCTCGTCCAGTTTGTTTTCCAGAGACTGTACGGGAAGAGGCTAGGTAATGGCGGGCGGGGAGCACGAGCTTTTAGCCTAGCATGGAGTCCTCCTCGCCTGCCCCCTTTGCACCTCCGGGTCGCTCTCCTGATTTCAGCCTGCTCGCTTGTGCCTGGTGCTCCCCGAGGGCGATGGTGGCTGCCCTCGCCAATGTTGTTATTGTCGCCAGAGCGGACGATGGGTTGTAGGTCCGGTGGTATGAAGCCAGTAAATTCCCAGTGGCTTTGTGAGTTGGCGATATCCAGCAATGCCTGTCTGTTGTATGCAAGCAGTGCATGACATTTGTGCACTGCAGAAAAAGCAAAAAAAACGCACGAAAAAGAAAACCAAGAAAAAGCCGGCATTCAAGAGTGGAACACGCAAACACGTTCAACTCGGTGGGCGCCATGTTGTTCTGTTTGAGCTTCGCCCTTCGGATAACCACAGCACATGTTACATTTTGAGATGTGCCAACTTGCAGTACTAAAAAATTTGAGTATACATTTATGATTCCTCCTATTTATGAATCTTCAATGAAATGTTTTCCTAGCATATTTTCTTAGCTTCCTAGTCCAGTTCGGATGGATACATGTCGCAAAAGCATTTGGGAAACGACTATGTGTTACTCTAACAGAGATGGGCAAACAAGCCAGATGCACATATGCAAAACCAGCGACATTGTTGTAACCGGTAAAGTCTTTTCTCATTTAAAAGTAGACCACAATGTTTGAAAACACTCCTAATAAAAGTACAATTCTCACCTTTATGTGGCTTGTTCTAATAGATTTTGTTGTCTTTTTGTCCTCAAGATGGGCAGGGGTTTGCTAAATAGTGTTGCATGAAAATGTAAGGTCTGACATCAGACAGTGTCATCCTCAAAGTGGGTAATATCTCCAATCACACGTTTTTACCTCTTATCCACTGTGCTGTCTATAAACCCCTTCAACTTGTACTGGAACTCTTCCCGTGCCGCATCCTCACTGGCCTCTCCACCTACAAAGACAAAAAGATGTGGTAAATGGATCTCGATATTCTCAGGATACCACTCAGTGAGTTACAGTAGCATGTGCACTCACAAGTTCAAAGAAGGACAGGAGCACAAATAATACAGTAAAATGTACATCCAGGTCCAGAAACCTACCTTCATCTGCTACACTGGTGGCATCACTGAAGCTACTGCAATGACTGAGGGTCTCAATGGAGGCATCCTCATCACTGAAAGGCTGCACATTAGCTTGCTGCCCCCCTGACAAGACATAAACACAATTCAGAATAATTAAACTAAAATCAATAATACAGTGCAATCTGTTTCATGTTTCTCACACACACACACACACACACACACCTTATCCCACTGGTGCTTTCACTATCTATGTAAAATGCAGCATGTTGTGTAATTTTAATGTTCTAAGGATGTGGCTCAACAGATGTAAACTAATATGACAGAAACTCTGACAATCTGCCACAGAAATTACTGTCTCATATGCAAAGCTAGTGTTCAGAACAGACAAGTCCAGTTTTAGTACAGCCCAAAAACATGAGCAAGCAACATGAAGGACAAAGAGGAGGCAAGTTATTACCAAACACAGCCCAAGCCAGGTAATACAGGTATGTGATCGTCAATCCAAGAGTAGAACTTTTCATTGAAAACATCTGGAATAGTGTTAAATGGAATGCAGACAACAGTCACCCCACAACACATAACAGGTGCATGATTGGCAGTTTAAGTGTATTATTCTAAAGGTCTTCCTTAAAGCCAGAAGAGTGTGGGAGAGTTGTGAACATTCACAGCTAAAGGGTGTGAAAATCTTGAATCTGTTCATTTTTCAACAATAAAAAGCTTTGGACTGTAATTACGAGAAACTACTAACAAAAATACACAATATGTATCAATTTCTCAATGACTGTGCACTGTTACCTCACAGACTCAACAGGAGTCTGGACCTGAATTCACCCCTGGAAGACATGTTAGTACGCTGTATGAAGAACAACCTTTAAAAGAAGGAGCAACCAAGAATGATTGTACTTCAATACTGTAGGCCATAATAAATCACTACACAAAGCACTCACAATTAAGCCATTTTATCCACTTAATAGCGGCTATTTGTATGTGCTGACGTGGACTTTTCCTATCAGTCGTTTCTGAGAACCGGGCGCCGCCTGTTTTCAGCTGGGTCCAAAATGTCTGCCGCCAATAAAAAAAATAAAAAAAAAACAGTCCACAAAACAAGTCCCTGTCTAAAAGTTAGTCTAGCAACATTTGCCGAAATGGATACAAGCGGTCACAAATTCAACTTAGTTGAGGACCATCTGCAAACAAAGTGACATCATATTAAAGAGTTTACGTTAACGTTACGCCTTCATTGTGTAGACCCACAAAAACGTAATTTATTCACCTATAGAGGCGTTACCCATAGTTTTTAAATAAGTATACTTATTTAAATCAATATACACAGCAACCGAAGCTGTATCTTGCTAATGGGAAGTTGACATTAAACTAGCTTAGCTGACGGAAGTTAAACCTATGAAGAACGACGAACGTTAAGAGCTCGTGTTAAGAATAAATTTGTTTATGATCATAAAAAGTGTGCCAATAAACACAGCTACAGCAGAAGCATAACACTGTCTTTTCAGAAACAGCGATGTTTGTCTGACCGTGGCTATTAGCTTTGTGTTTTGACGTAGGCCAGCCTCTAACATTGTAGTCCCTACCGTACACACGTTTAACTCCACTCAATGGACTGGCAACATGTTAAGAACTACAACTACCGTCGGTAAAGAGAAGTTAATAAAAAAGGCCAAAGCAATGCAGCCACCGACTCACCCCTGCTGTTCTTTTTCTTGGTCCTTGGCATTTTCGTGCAGATAAACGAATGATTTGATCAAAAATCAGCCGATACACAACCAGCTTTTAATATATTGTCTCGTAAAATGAAAATGTTCCCGTGGCACAAAAGATAAAGAGGATATGAAAGCGATCTTGAAAATAGACTGTTGACCGAGACGATACATTTTTCCCTCAAAAAAACAGGGCTACGCGAAGAGAGCACTCTAGGTTTTTATACCGGCAGCGTGTCACGAGGAGAGTTCCCGGCATCGCTGACCAATCCGGAAAGAGGAACAAGCCTCGTGTGTGTTCGCGCGTGATGAGCAGAAACATCAGTTAAGTTCGGTTCTTTGAATCTGGTTCACCAAAATGAACGAATCCTTTTCTTTAGTCATTTCGTTCACTTCAGCAGAATGTAATTAAAATGCTGCATGTTAATTCCCCATCTACTTACGCACATATTGATCACGTTTCGAATAAGAAAGAACTGTAATGCAGCCAAAGTCATATTATAAGTAATCGTACTATACCTACTGCATCACCTCACCTCCGGATATTTTGGGTCAAATTCGTTTGGTCACATAACATCTTAAGCTAAACTATGCCGTGCCGTGCCCTCTTCTGTATAGTATACAGAAAGATTTTCCCTGATGAAGTTTAAAGCATTAACCAACTCTTTATTAAAACATTCAGTGTTATGGAAAAGAACCATATTGACAGATATGCACAAAATTATAGTCTAGGAAATAAAAAGTTATTTTATAATAAAAGTAAATACATCACGTAAGAGTAAAAAACTGTAAGGATGGTTGAAAATTAACTAATTTCTGTATCCAACAAAGCGATCATGTCACATTACAAAAACAAACAACTCGAAAGGTGTAATAATCTTTAAAAGATTCGTCCAGAAACGAACGACTCAAAAGGTGAACTGATCTTATGCGATGTTGCGCATGCGGGGTCAACACAAAATGAACGAATCACTCCCCGAGATGACCCGATGTTCTCGAGTCATGGGTAGTGATGGGTAAACGAGGCTTTGCTGAAGCGCCGACACAGTGTTCATGGTTCATTACTCGAGGCCTCAATGGCACAGTGCTCAAGTAGGACATCTAGTGGTCAAGAAAATGACGTGCAGTTTGGGATTTGATTCGCCATGCACATTCCTGTTCGACTACACTACATGGTTGTATGGTTTCAAGCGGACGCAATAAAATATAAAATAAACGTGAACTCATGTTGAAGACCATATATGTCATATTTGGCATGTCTGAGTGTAACCCTATATGCTCCTCACTTATATTTTGTGTTACGAAACATTTAAATGGTGCTGCTACATTCATGAGATGTGCTCTACAAATTCAGACAGATGTCATTTTCACATGGGACTGGTGCAAATACAGATTATATTATGTTTTGGGGTTCATTGGTAAAGAGGGTGTGCTTGTGTAACTGCTATCTAGATATGTATATCTAGCTAGATAGTTAATCTATTCTCTCCATATATAGAAAGTCACTTTCGGCTTTTCCTGTTTAGGGGTTGCCACAGCGAATGGTCACACTGACGACTCGCATGCTGACATTTGGCACATCTTTTACGTCGGATGCCCCTCCTGACGCAACCCTGATTCAAACCCGGGGCGCAGCGGCAAGAGCGCCCCGGGTTTGCCTACCAGGGACGGCTATCTTTCTATATATCTATATCTATCTCTATATCTATATATATAAAATTCCCCACTGGGGGCTTGAGGGTCCTGCGCAGTATCATAGCTATTCCTAGGACTGCACTCTTCTGGACAGAGATCTCAGATGTTGTTCCTGGGATCTGTTGGAGCCACTCTCCCAGTTTGGGGGTCACAGCCC
>NW_018128025.1:250142-256029 GCF_001952655.1 Monopterus albus | reverse complement strand
TATGTAACTATATCTATCTAGTGTTATGTAACTATAACTATTTTATCTATTTCTCTATTTAACTTGCTATCTAGCTATCTATTGTTCTATCTATCTATCTACACTGATTCTCCACTATATACACAATCTGCTACAACACTACTAACTCTCAAAGCAACTAACGCAACAACAGCAACAAACCAACCTGCTCTGCAAAGACATTTCAAATGAACACCACTAAATAGGGATAGCCTATCTCTGAACACACTCAATCAAGCAAAGTGATTCACATGACAAACCGAACCAGTCAGCTGATTCACATGAAGTCCAATGCACAATTGCTTCGGACGTCACTCAAGTGATTCAAACGTCACTAGTCACGTGACCAAAACACACCTTGGCACTATGGTTCGATACAATTGCTTCATGAGCTACCATGCATGTGTCGGAGCCTCGGATGTCAGAGGACCATCACTAGTCATGGGAAAGATTCGTTCAAAATGAACGAATTGTTAGTGAACGACACATCACTATTTGGTTATTGACAAGTATCGATCATCATAACTTTGTACTTAATTGATACCATGCTGTTTATGCTATATATACTATATTATATAAGTATCCCTGAAGCTAAAGACAAAATTGATATGAACCGTAATGGAAACAAGACAAAAACAACTTCAAGCAAGTGTTCACACAAACAGTAAGCTATATCACTGTTTAAGTCGTAGATTTAGAAGCAAGTAAACAGAGGCTTCTGACCTGTTCAGTAGCCCTCTCCTGTAAAAGTGAAAAAGTAAAAATGAAGCCGCTCTGGTTGGAGAGGAAATGCATTACTTTTTTAAATTTATATTTTCCTGAATATTCTGCCAAGACAGCAAAGTCAAACAATAAAACTTTCAAAAAAAAAAAAAACTAAACGATGTACAAAAATAGAATGCAACCAAATTCACATAGTAATCACACCAACAAGCAGTAGCAGCAGGATAGAACAGAACATCTATTGACTTAAATCACCGACCGCTCTTTACTTCATCTGCCAGAAAATCCTTCAAGAAAGATTTGGCATTATAGGTGTGAGATTCATGAAACAGTATAGTCCCAAGTTACAGAAATATGACTACCAAACATCTTAGGGAATGCAAAGATGAAAGGATTTGCACAGAAATGCATGCACAGCCAAAACATTCTTTTTCCCAGACTAACCAAATACATAAGCAGTAATGGTAGTGTAAGAAATTGTGATCTTGTTTTCTACTTTGTGGCATGGTGAGCGGCCTTGAATATTTGAGGTGAAAAACAATTTTTACCCTCAAGCTGGTCCACCAGACGACTGCACTCATTTGCAGAAAGGGATAAAGCAGCCCTTAGGCCCACAACACATGAACAGAGCTGCTGCTCTGTTTGCAGCATCAAACTTGAATAATTCATTATGTGTCAAGTCAGTTTGTGTTGAGTGGAGGTACAGTAGTTAACACATAGTGTGAGGTTTTAAAGGAAACATAGTCCTTAAAGAGTCCCATGGCATACTTTTCCTTGTTTTCTTACTTATCTACAATGTTGCAACAGTGAATTATCATCTTAGACATGACCTAAAGCTCAAAAAAGTAAGTGTGCATATGTTCTAGTACTTCTATACAGAAGCAACTCAGTATTTACACGTCTGGCAACATTTTGCTCATGAGACTTTTTTCAAATAAAATAACGTCTAGTGATAGTTTAAGGATTTCCTTGAATGGTCATAATCTCCAGGCAGTTGTGCATTCGTGTGAGCTTGCCTGACATCCACCGGTGCCATTGTAAAACTGGAATTTTGAGACTGCATGCAATTTTGTGGCTATATTTTACCTTCTGCTGCCTGCACTGTGACCAGAGGATGTGGAGAAATATACTGGGCCTAAGGTTACTGCATGTCTGGGAATGTTCCTGTACAGGGACTTGCTGTTTTGCCTTGACCTACAAGCAGCTGGCCAGTGCAGCCCCCCGCAATGATGAATGATCAGCTCATCAGTGATCCCCTCAGAGCATAGTACCTGTTTGTTTTGACTGCTTGAGGCCAGTGTGTCTGCAGCACATGCTGTGTTGCTGGTTAACATGCGAATTAACAACCCATGATGTTAGTGTAGGTGCTACCCTGCCTGTTGGAATTAATTTCACTACTTTGGGACTGTATGCGGTTGTGTGGGGGAAGACGCAGCGATTACCGGTTGGATTTACCGACCTTGGAGCTACTTGAAAGGAAGTGATGTGTCTACTGCTCGGTGGGGCTTAATGGTAAATTTCTGAAAAGTTGCATGTCTGTTAATGCCTTGTTTCTGTGATATGAGAGAGAATTGTTGTGGCTGGAGAAGTTGCTGTGTCTGCATTATTCCAGTTAAAATATGGGGTTTCTCAATAATCCGCTTTGTTTAGAGTGGTACAAATCTCTTTTCATCGGTACATATACCATTTATGGAGGAGAAATTTACATTAATTAATGCTGTTGCAGTTCGTTGTGCTGTCCACTCTTGACACGACCCTGGCAGCAGGAGGTGTGCACATTCACAAACTATCCTCTAGTTTTATCATTTTGAAATAATTACAGAATATTTTGATTTATGATGGGTCCAAATGTAATCTAGAAGTACCCAAGATTAACAGTAAATGGCTAGAAATGAGCATGTGATGGCCACTTTAAAATAATATGGCAGATATTGTGCACAATTAAAATATATATATATAATAGGGTACTCAATAATTCTTCCAAATCTTAAAATATACCCACAAGGAACTGTTGATTTTTAAAAACCAGTTCGGTACCCATACTGAATTAATCATAGTTCAGTATTGGATGTCTAGTGAAACTTTGTAAAAGCAGTTTATATCACACTAAGGTATGTAAATTGGTTTTCAGTTCATCTGACTAAAAAAAGCTGGTGAGTAATTAAAATTCAGTTGTTATCCAGGTTATTGTTTTATTCATACAGATATGCTTGCAATCTACATTGCCTGTAATATTAAACCTATTTGCTTGATGAGACTCTGCATCCAGACCTTTCGACTGTCTGTGGCACTAGGGGGAGCCATTCTGTTTAAAATTCAAAGGACATACTGCTCTCACTGCAATGTAGCAAGTGAAATTCCCATTGATGTTTTTGATGCATAATTTATTGAGTCAGTGAACTATACTCATTGCTGAGCTGTGCCTTCTTTTAAACATTTAACAGACTTGAGTGTGCAATGCAAATATCAAATAGCAAAATCTGTTATGTTATAGCTACTGAAAACGTAGTATTTAAATTGGTATTCTGATGAGATGAAGTATTTTAAAAATTAGATGTTATTCTGAAGGTACTTGGAACTGGTTTAGACAAGGATAAACTGTGGTATAGAGAGGGAAAAGGACAAATCACCTGCCAATAAACCAGTGTAGGAATAAAGAAAAAACAGAGCAGCCCAATCTTACCTCACTCAGCATGCCTGGCACGTTGCATCAGTGGGCACAAGACCTGACAAATGCAATGCCACAAGAATACAGATCATTACCAAAATAACAGATAGCAGAGACAGAGCTGACAGTTTATAATAGAAAATGTCTTAATATTAATTCCATGTGCGATGCTACTATTTTTAAATAATTCATGAATGACATGGCCTGGAGCAATGCAGTGATGCTGCATGAATTAAGTCTGTTGGGGATGGAGTGAGGTTTGAAAGAACTGAAACATAGTGTCAAAAGCTTATCAAAGATGAGTTTCAAAGTTTCTTATTTAGCAGTGTGTAATCTCTTTCTTTTGTGGTCATTTATTGTAGACAGGACTCCATAAACCAGGACGTGCACTTGACTATGATATCAGATGAAAAGAATTTCATCCAAGCAAAGTATCACTAGTCAACTCTATTTATGTAATTTCTGGTCTGTTTTTGCACAGGCCTTTTTTGGTGTGCCATTACAGTACTAATGCCTGGGTCCAACTTATTATGTTGGATCAGGGAAACATGGTAAATACAGGTTTAAAGGAATAGTTTGCCATTTTGGGAAATACACTTATTAGGTTTCCTACCAAGAGTTATCCGCTGTTTTCCACTGTTTCTTGTCTTTGTACTAAGTTAAGTTCACTGACTGCTGGCTGTATCTTTACACTGTATTTAGTATGCATATACAATTCATTTTAATGTATACAATTTAATTATTAATCTTCTCATCAAAATGTTGGCAAGAATGCAAGTAAACATATTTCCCAAAAACATCAAACTACTGTAATTTGAATATATTCTAAAGATATGTACATATGTATGCATTTAATGAAAAACTGGCAAGTGAAAGCTAGTTAAAATTAAGATTTAAAATTGTCATTCAGTTTGCTGAACATTCCTTGATTCAGACAATTAAAATATATAAAAATGGATGAAGCATCATGACCTCCCTTTGCTTTCCAAAAGTGAAACCAAAATATCATGAATACATCAGCTGCCATCTTGTCATTTAGCAACCAGATTACCTGCAGTAGTGACCGAGAAGTGGAGTGACATATCAGGCTGCCAATTAAAGCTGTCAAATAATCTAAAATGTAACTCTTTTATTACTTAATTTATAGTTTAGGGGTGGCATGGTGGAAGATTGGTTATTGCTGTTGTCTCATAGCAAGAAGGTACTGGGTTTGAGCCTTAGCCAGACCAGGGGCCTTTCTGTGCATATGCATGTTCTCTGGGTGCTCTGGCTTCCTTCCACAATTCAAAAACATCCAGTTTAAGCTGATTGGTGGCTCTGCATTATGCATAGGTATGAATATGGATGCGTGTGGTTGTCTGC
Organism: Monopterus albus; assembly: GCF_001952655.1. NCBI lineage: Eukaryota > Metazoa > Chordata > Actinopteri > Synbranchiformes > Synbranchidae > Monopterus > Monopterus albus. Next base: position 251,258 of record NW_018128025.1, on the reverse strand, counting down.
CTCTAAGTGTTAGTCCTGTGATAGATTGGTAACCTTTTTGGAGTGTACCCTGCCTTTCGCGCAAAGCCCATTGGGTGTGTATGTATCTGCGTATATACAGTGGGTACGGAAAGTATTCAGACCCCCTTAAATTTTTCACTCTTTGTTATATTGCAGCCATATGCTAAAATCATTTAAGTTAATTGTTTTCCTCATTAATGTACACACAGCACCCCATATTGACAGAAAGACACAGAATTTGACATTTTTGTCAATATGGTGGGGGCACTGGTGGATGTCACGCAAGCTCACATGAACAAGCAAGGGGCTGGATTTTATGCCCATTCAAGGAGATCCTTAAACTATCACTTTATTTCAGTAGGAAAAAAGTGTCGAGAGCTAGAGTTTGCTAGACATGTATACACCCAGTTACTTATGCATAGAAATACTAGAACATAAGTTCACCTCATTTTTTTAGCTTTAGGTCACGTTTAAGATGATAATTCGCCATTGTAACATTGTACACAAGTCAGAAAAGAAGGAAAAGCATGCCATGGGCCCTTTAACATAAATTTGAATTGATCAAACACAGTCAAAAAGAATAGAGAATGGGGTGGGGGAAGGCCAGCTAAAACATGTGTTTTCCCCCAACTTTGCTCTGCTTTTTCATCTCAACTTCAAGCCTAAACACAGAAAGTTACTGTTTCATAGCATATCTTTGAATGACAGTTTGCAAATTAGTTTGTTAGTCACGCATTTAATCAAACTTAGGGATATAATTAAATGTTGAAAGCCAGCCTACACCAAATAGTACTAGTTGTACTGGCTGTACTGTAATTATAAGCTGGTTCTGTTTACTCTAGAAAAGGTTAGCTTTACCTTGTTCCTTGCTTGTGTGATCACCAATTTGCTGCCAAATCTGAATAAGAATCTGCAATGAAAGCACTTTGTACTGCAGCTATAGGCTTATCTGAGCCTTGGGGGAAAAAATCTTTGAAGTCCCATAAGTGCACAAACTGTTGACCACACACACAAAGCTGATAAGGTAATGTCATTGTCATCTGGCTATCTGATTAAATAGAGTAAAAACACATTCAGTGGCTGGTTGTGGCTCTAATGGCTGTGTGTGTGTGTGTG
>NW_018128025.1:248284-250129 GCF_001952655.1 Monopterus albus | reverse complement strand
AATGTCACCCTCACACATTTCATATCTGCTGCCTTCTCTGGAGGAAGCCACCATTTTCCACCTGCAGTCATCATGGTACATTACTACTCTTTTATGCAGCAGTAGTAGTAGTAGTAGTAGTAGCAGCAGAAACCCACAAAACCAAACCGAACATTAAGAGGCAGCATTTTGGTCTCAGTTGTGAAACTCCATCACAGACATTCAGGCATAGTTAATTTATTTGTAAAGTATGCTCTACAACCAGTCCAGAAACAAACAGGCCACATGGATGTTTCACAAACAGTAAAGCAATAAGCCCTAGGTACTGAATTGGTAAATGACTGAGCTTGTTCAATTCTATTTCCTCAGAAAAGCCCCTTTCCTGTTATAGGAATTTCCTATATTCTTCCACTGGGGAGAGCTTGGCAGTAAAATAACTGAAATATGTACAGACATCCTGTCAGGTCCGCTCGGCGGGACCTGCCTCTCTTCCGCCTTTATCTCCTCTGCTCTCTCGATCTTGCGGGCTCTGCACCTCAGCTGTGTTGCATTCCAGTAATTAGCGACTTGTTTGTCAGTTCGCACAGCTGGGGTGCATCCCAATGATTACCTGTCCTCCTTATTTATACCTCTGGCAGACGCTCCGTCGTCGCCGGAGCATTAACTGAACTTGCATTACCTTACCTAACTCGCATACCCCGTAACAGCTGTTTATTCGTGGTATGTCTCAGACATATTTTGTTTTCCATGGTGACAGTTCCTGTGCTGTGGATATCCTTTTTGATCCTCTGTCCTCTTGGTTAGCCTGTCTATTCACCTGTCCGTCCTCATCCTCCTGCTCTTCTTTTGTTTTGCCGTTAGTTTATCTTTGTACCTGTTTGTCCTGTTCTCCTCAGCCGTTTTTGCTCAGCCCTGGTGGTATGTAGTCATTGACTCTGTTCCTTTTTTTTTGTGTTCCCCACCATTAAACGTCCCGTTTTTTTTACTAGCACCTGGGTCAGCAGTCTTGAGTCCTACCTCAGTTTTCCCACACCCTCCTGGTGAGGGGGACTAAACCATAACACATCCTATCTGAAGGTTCAGTGCAACCACCCAGAGAAGTGGGCAAGTGGTTGAAGTCAAAAGACTTCTTCATGATAGGCTGGAAACTATTAAACTAATGATAAAAAGGTAGCCTTCTTCCACAATTACCTCACAGTTAAAATCTGAGTTATTATTGTAGATATTGTGTTTTATATCAGTTTTTAGTTAAATTCTGACATCCCTATGCTGTTGGAGTCTGTGTGTGTCAGGGTGGGCGGCTTGCCTTCCAGACAATGGAATTGCATCTAAAGGCAGCATTATTCCCAAAGGCTATTAAAACAGGCAGCCAATCTGTTGGGGAATCTCGAGTGATTTGACTTGCAACAACAGATGACTATACTTCCATTGTTATATGTTATCCTTCTATTTTTCCCCTATATCTCTCTGCAGCATCTCTTTTCATTGTCATGTGCATACAATAACATCTCCCAAACCATCCCTCTCTCTCTTTATTTAGGTATTCCGGTGTGTTAAGGTCAGTCCCCCTCACCAGGAGGGTGAGGGAGAACTAGGGGTAGGACTCAAGATAGCCGACCCAGGTGCTAGTACAAAAAGGGAGGTTTAATGTAAAACAACAATAAAGTGACAACATAACAGGGTCCATAATACTTACAATAAGGGAAGGACAACTAAGGAGACCAGGACGAACAGGTACACATACACTGATGGCAGGAACTGGGAATAACAGAGGAAGTGGACGGACAGGCGAACAAAAGAACCAACGTACACAATATAATCCACCGCACAGAGACTGTCAGCGTGGACGACAGAAGGACATATAAC
>NW_018128025.1:244009-248259 GCF_001952655.1 Monopterus albus | reverse complement strand
AAAACGCACAGGAACTGTCAGCGTAGCATCTAAACACGTCTAAACATGCGGGTCAAAACATAACCTTCAATCCACAGCACAGAGACTGTCAGCGTGGACGACAAAGGGACATATAGCTAACCGCAGAATAGCGTGAATAGGTCAAGCCAAAAACGCACAGGAACTGTCAGCGTAGCATCTAAACATGCGGGTCAAACATAACATTTCTTTAAACTTACACAGGGTAAGTATTGTCCATAACATGTTACGAGTCGCAATGATCCGGCCATGGCAGAGCATCTGCCCGAGGTATAAATAGGGAGGAAAAAGTTATCATCGGGATGCACCCCAGCTGTGTGCAGTGACAAACCAGTTGCTAATTACTGGAATGCAACACAGCTGAGGTGCAGAGCCCACATGATAAAGAGAGTAGAGGAGAGAAAAACGAAGGAGAGGCAGCGGCCCTGACACTGTGTGGCTACGATCCTGTGAGGAGCCAAAAAATGTGAATATCTAGGTGCCTATCAACCCTTGTGGAATCATTTGTACCATCAGAGCTGAAAAATATCAAGCCTATTTCTGGTTTTATCCAAAATAATGTATACATTTTGATGTGAATGAATGCCATATGAGAAGGTGGAAAGTTTGTCCATGTGTTCTTCCTGCTCAAGAGAGATGGAGCTTGAGCAAGTCTTAATTACTGACTGCAAATTACTTCAGTCGTGTAAAATGATATTTCTTACAAGATTTACTGTAAATATAACATTAATATTTCATAGTCTGCTTCAAGATAGTATTTAACACAACATATGTGATAAACCTGTAAAAACCTCACTGACTGCAGACAGGGTTTGTGTGAATCCATGTGTTCATTTATAGCTATGACAGCAGCCTGGGTGAAAGGGTTTTCAGATAGGACGCAGTATGCGCTGCACTCACCATGGGATTTGGGCGCATCACAGGAGAGGAGGGCGCACATGTGCAAACAGTGTAGATGGTTGGTAGTTGGTTGCCAGTTGCTAGGTGACCAAAAAGCTTTCCATGAGGTGGTTAGCAGATATTAACTAGTTTTTCAAGCAGCAGACTTGGATGCATGATGTACGAGAAGCTCTGGCTTTAGTTGTACTGATGATGAGGAGGAGACTATCTGCAGCAAATAAGAATAGAGTGTGGGCCCACCAAAATCAGCTTCTCCTCCATTTTCTTTGTGGTCTGTCATATTTCCTCCTCTATACTGTACATTTGTTTGTATACATACAGGCACACACAGGTAATTATAACCAGTTGCCTTGTGAAGAATATGATCTCATTTAAATGTATTTATGAGTGTATTTGTATGTGTGTTTCAATAACCCAGAGTTTTTCTTGGACTGTATTTGAGACTTTATTTATTTATTTGGAAAAGCCTTCATGTACTGGGCATAAAGGGTCAAATGAAAGACAGTAATGAGTTGTATTACAGGAAATGAAGGTTCAAAAATTGATTGACATTGATTTGCTGCATTGATTTGCAGTGGTTAGTGCTGTTGCCTCACAGCTAGAAGGTTCCAGGTTTGAGCCTTTCTGTGCGGAGTTTGCATGTTCTCCCTGTCCCTGTATGGGTTCTCTCTGGCTACTCTGGCTTCCTCTCTCAGTTCAAAGACATGCAGCTTAGGTTAATTGGTGACTCTAAATTGCCTATAGGAGTGAATGTGAGTGTGTGTGGTTGTTTGTCTGTGTTTCAGCCCTGTGATAGACTGGTGACCTGTCCAGGGTGTACCCTACCTTTTGGGCAGTGTCACCTGGGATTGGCTCCAGCCCCCCTGTGACCCTATTCAGGAATAAGCGGTATAGATTATTGATGGATGCATGGATTTTGACCATTCTTTATAAAATCAGTCTCTTATAAGTCCTCTATCTTTGTAAAAGTGCAGTAGTAAATTGCCTGAGAATCTTTTTAAATGTAAATGTAACTCAGCAATTTCAGTCTGACTGCTTCTAGATCCAACTGATTCTGATTCAGAGTTTTCTTACATTAATCAGGAAAGAAAAGCTATATTTGTTGAAGTCGTGTATGTCTGACTAAAAGTGACCAGACACAGGATGGGAACTTAAAGCTTCTGGCAAATTTTACACATCCAATAAGATGGTGCTGTACATCTGAATAGCTTAATCTGTTCTTGTTTTTCCAGGTCGGTATCCCCCAGCTACTAATCACAGACCATCCAGCTTTGGAGAAACTGAATCAGACTTGCTGTAAATCAGGCAGTCCTTGACTTAATTCTGTTAGTTTTGACAAAAAGGTTGGCAGAGACAGGGAAATGGAGCTCCAAAGAGACAAGATACATGCGCAAAATGGGTCCAAGTTCCTTTGGCAGTCTGTGCAGGAAGTTAGTTGGGAAACTTTATGCTGTCATCTGATGTCCAGTGAAGTTTCTGTTCTCTTTTCAGACTTCTTCTTTTGGCAGCATCTTTAACTTAGATAAACGCAAATAACAGAGCAGATTAACCTCGTCTGCCCCAGAGGCAAGACACAAGAGAGAACAGGTGATTAAAAGGATTGGACTGTGTGTGTGTGTGTGTGTGTGTGTGTGTGTGTGTGTGTGTGTGTGTGTGTGAGCGAGCCACAAAAGGTTGCAGGGACGTACACAGGCAGATGTTCTTAGAGTTGCCTGGCAACCCTCTAGCCACAAAGAAGAAGTGTGGTGCTGGTTATGATGCCTTATGTAATTGTAGGGATGAGTTGGTGGAGAAATAATCAATTCCCACAACTTCTTCTCTTTATAGTAACTGGGAAACCAAAATTGAAAGAAATGAAATAGAAAAAATGAAAAAGGGCTTGACTGCATGCTCTGTGGTTGCATATACCAAGCACTGATGGAAACAGCACCAGCATCTCAGAATGTAATATTCACACAAAGATTTTATATAAACTCCCCAAATGCTTCTACAATCCTATATAACCAACCTACCCCTTATCTGTGGTGTGTTTCACCAACAGTACACTGCAGGGTGGCGTGCAGTGAAACCATGACAACTTCCAGTGAACCTGTGGTGAGGCTTGATGGGGGAATTCTTCTCCTTCCTGCCTGCCTGTCTGCCTGGGGAGCCTGGAGCCTAGGATAAACACAGCTCATGGGTACCCTGAGCCTGATTTGCCTGCAGCTGTGTGAAAGATTATAATATAGGAGAATAGGGGGAAATAAGGATAGAGAGAGTGGAAATCTGAAGAAAAAAGCAAACAACAGAGAAATGTGGAGAGATGGTGGGCAGCAGCTGGAGATGATTATAGCTTCCAGGTTGAATCTCTCACCATGCTCCAATTCCCTCACTCATATGCTCATCCACTTATTCATTCACTCACTCCTTAACCACTGCAGATAGACACCTATGGCACACTTAGATTATCATTGGCCTTTCCATTAAGCCAAATACGCTTTATTGTTCATATACTAGTTGGTTGTATTTACAGTATATGCCTAAGTATTCAACTTTTGGCTCATGCCAAATGGCCAATAGGATTACGAAGCATGAAATGTTGTACCTCTGTACAGGGCGGACTCAGCCCAAAAAGATAAATGTAAAGAAAAAACATACAGAGAACGCATTTCCTGTGTGAGCCCTGTCTCTCTGATCCCAGCGCTATATGACTTCACCTGTGCCCAGACTTTGAGTAAACTTTCTGTTGATTTTATACAGTCCTCTCCTGTCTTCTCTTTTCATGCTTACAATAGAAGAACCAGGTAAAAATCTAACATTTGTCTTCTGGCTCTTAATTGTAGCATGTATATGTTGAATAATAGAAGCTCTTATTTTTGCTGTGGAATAAATAGCTGGCTGAGGAAGTTTTGTTTTCTCCCACCTGGATCCTTTCTTGGCTAATGGGCTGCTGAATTCCATGCAAAAAAGCTTAATTACATGTATGTCACTTTTTTTTCTTGTCTGCGTCTATGTCTGCATGTGCAATTTGCTTCTGCCCTTAGCTAAAGTATGCTTAACCCTTCCACCCTCCTTGGGCAAAAATGTCCATTTTTGTCAAAATCTTTTCAGTAATATTTTTCCAGTGTTGTTGATTCTTAAATGTCATTTATACTCTTTTTATGCATTTTGTACCCTCCTAACACCCTTGTGGCCAAAAATGCCCCATTGACTTCCATTGAAACCACATTTTGTAATCTCATATTGTCATATTATGGAACCCAAGAGTTTATGTGTGTGTGTGTGTGTGTGTGTGTGTGTGTGTGTGTGTGTGTGTGTGTGTGTGTATCTGTGAACGCGTCCAGTGATTATTC
>NW_018128025.1:233999-243883 GCF_001952655.1 Monopterus albus | reverse complement strand
CAAGGCGCTGCAGGCCTCACCGGAAGAAGATGGGGGAGGGTAGCCTGACACACTTTCAGAGGAAGGGTCAGAGGCACTAACACACACTCTCTGTCTCTCTCACCCCCTACCCGCCCCACACACACACGCACATACACACCTACGTGCTTGAGTAAAAACATGGCCTCCTGCCTTTGCTGTTGTAATAGCCCAGTGCTTTAATTGGACAGCTCTGAATAACGAAGGAGTCCGTCTTTCTTCATTTAGTGCTGATTTATTTTAAACCACAAGTAAAAATTACAAACACGACCCGGGTTGCTCCCTCCTCCAGAAACACACTGTACTCAAAAACAAAAACAACTGTTAGTGTGTATATGCACCTGGCTGCTTTCACAGCCAAAGATAAACATGCAGCTTGCTTGAGGCGTCATTTCATTAGCAGAGACGCCTCATTAGAGGTAACTGTTCCTGGAAATGCACTCCTGAGTTGTTTCCACGTGCAATTTCTTAACTGGGACAACATGAGCTGCCCTCATCTCGACTACTCATCGTCCACTTAGAGTCCAGTCCTCTGAGGCTGCACAATGATACAATTCCAAAGAGGTTATCTTACGTGAAACGTTGCCAGATTGGTTTGATTTCTTCTCCATTGTAGTATCAATAACCTTTGGATTACGCAGTGAGTGCAGCCACCCTGTGTTAATGTTTTCAACTTGCTTGGAGTAACAGCTGAACTGCGATGACTGCATTCTCTGTTTTATTCCTTACAGTGTTTCAGTCATAAACCAAAAAGTTATATAAGGCAGGCCACCAGCAGGTTTGTAACTACAAGCTTAAATGTATAAAATAGTTTCTGCAATTCACATCATAGCGCTTTGTTTCTGTATATGTTATATTTATAGCACCTGGTGAAGTTTCAGCTGAGCAGTGAGATATTTGTTCTTGAGTTTTCATACAACAGAGGTTTACTCACTGGAGAGGAGCAATAAACAAACAAAGCAAAACTGTATCCACACAGGGTTGATGGGATGCCTGTGGCTCAGGAGGGAGAACAGGTGGTCCACCAGTCGCAAGGTCACAAGTTCATAGTTTCTGTGTGAAAAAAGCAAAAAGAAAGTTTTGAAGTTAGTTTACAGCAGCTGAACAGTGTATGCAGGATAAATTTGAAATTAACAACAGCAGCCATGTTCACTGTAGTGACCAAATGAGCAACTATGCATCATCCTTAAAGGCTAAAGGGCCAGTTCCTGGGCCAAATATTCTGAGTATTTTGTTCTAATTAAAACAAATATATAATAATGTATAATAATGTATGATTGAATGACCTCTTCACTGCCTCAGTCCTGTTCTACAAATGTTTGTTGAATCCCTCCTGCAGTTAGCAAGAGAGGATCAGGGGAGGCTTGCCAGAGACTTCTGTACAGACAAATAAGTTTCATTGACATTTGTGGCCGTTGCTGCTGGTTGTCAATAGAGTTAGTTAAATGCTACAGATTACTCACAGCCCCTGTAAAAAACCCCTGGCTTCAGACACTTTACTTTGATCGCCTGTAATCTCCACAGTATGAAACATTTGCGCCATCTAATCATCCATCCCCACCCCTGTCCCATCTCACTAAGAATTCTGGTGTCTGACCCAAGTATAGCACAACACAGGGTGACAAGGTGATTATTTTTATCGAATGTGACATATTTTTCACACTCACACATCATCGGTTGTGGGTTGCCAACAGATTTTCAACACATTTTACATTAAGGACCATATTAGAGGAGTCTGAGAATTTACTGTGTCATCCTTGAAGATGCAGTCTGTGTTTTTCCTGTTAAACTAATCTTTTTCAGTTTTTCTTTAGCATCAGACAGTTTCAAGTGTTTGAATAACCGATGCCAGTATATGTGGGTTTTAAAGGCATACAAGAGTGTTAAAATGGCATCACTGATCTCCATTATAATTTGAGGTTGTTTATTTGTTTCCCAGGTCCATGGGGACGGTGCATGGGCAGCGACTGTGGCCCAGGTGGCAGCCAAAGCCGGGCAGTCTGGTGTGCCCATGTGGACGGCTGGACAACGCTTCACACCAACTGTGACCAGGGCCAGCGTCCGTCCAACCAGAGAAACTGTTTTCGTGTGTGTGACTGGCACAAAGACCTTTATGATTGGAAACTTGGTGCCTGGAATAAGTGTGTGCCAGTGTCGGCAAGGACCTTTGGCTCCCCATGGCCATTTGCATGCAGTGGGGGCGAAGAGGGCATTCAGACCCGAGAGGTGGGCTGCATACTAAGGTCAGATGGGTCTCCAGCAGATGATGCCATCTGTGAGTACTTTGAGCCCAAGCCTCGCCTGGAGCAGGCATGTTTGATCCCTTGCCCACAGGATTGTGTGGTTTCCGAGTATTCACCATGGACCTCCTGCTCCAAAACGTGTGGAACAGGCCTCAGGAACAGGGTCCGCAGTGTCCTGGTTCCTCCACTTTTTGGAGGCACTGTCTGCCCCAACCTTACCGAGTTTCAGTCTTGTAAACCAGGGCCTTGCACAGGTCCAGAGGGCATGTACAGTCTCAGGGTTGGACCGTGGAGCCCTTGCACCCTCCCCCTGACTCGAACAGCACGCCAAGCCAAGCGCAGGAAAGGCAAAGGCCAGGGGCTCAGGGAGAGAGTAGGCGTCAAAGATCCAGAGACCAGGGAACTTATCCAGAAGAAGCGAACCCGGAATCGCCTTAACCGGCAGGAAAGTCGGTTCTGGGACATCCAGGTGGGCTACCAGACACGGGAGGTGACCTGCATACATAGGAATGGGAGCACTGTGGGACGCAAGTGAGTGGCAATAATTTTTGTCTTACCTGACATTAAAGTCAGTATTTTTCTTTTCTGTAGCACCTTTACATACAATTTTAAAGGTGAAAGATGCATTCAATTTATAAATTTTCATTTTAAATTGAGACAGTTTCCTCCTGCCTTACAGGCCTTTAGCAGAGTCAGTGATTTCACACCATGTATTTATTTTATCTACATATCTATTTCCATACTCTTTGTATTATATTGATCCCTGTATTTATCTGTATTTCTACCCAAATTTTTTTTCCAGTTTTGGCATTTAGGTGTACTGGTCAGTGGGTTTCTAACAGCTCAACATGATGTCAAATTTGTCCTCCTGATAGTTTTTCTTCTCCCTGTCAGATAGTGACACATAAGGGAAGATGTTTGTCAGCTGTGCCACGCTGTCAGAGCAATGAGGCACAACTACAGTGATTTCAATGCCCCTGGATGGAAGTAGCGAAACAGCTTATTTTATAGCAAGAGATCAGTCTTAGTCACAGCTTTGTGTGGTGTGATTTTAAAAACGGGCAGTTTTCTACAACTTGTCTTCTGGTTTGGAATGAATTTGTAATGATATGTTTTATGAAATGCTATGAATGGCTCGTGTCACTCAGTGTCACCTGTTTGTTTTTTTTTTTTTTTTTTTTTTGTGGAAAAGCAACCAGGCAAAAATGCTCAACTATGGAAAACAGTGGAAATATTTGTCAGAGTGACCAAAAGAATGATGGTCTGAGGCCAAATATGATGTCAGGGGATGAGGCAGCCGCAGCAGATACAATCATTTCTCCCTTTCTCCTTTCTGGCCTCTGTTTTTCATCTTTAGCTCAAATCATCAAACACACCATGCCCTCGCTGTGATCTCTTCTCTGAGCCAGAATCCACGTAGAAGGCCACAAACCTGAAAATAAGCAGTTGTCAGGCAATCAGCGGAGTCTCCACTAACTTACTGATCTCAGCAAAGAAACAGTCTGACACATAAAGCCCTGTAAAATGCTAAACTATTGATTTTAAAGTTAGATTTTTGTACATATTAAACAAATAAGCTGCAACATGCTAATGAGGTGCTTCTAGGTGGATATTGTTTCCTTTCAGAGTTTGGTTTGCTCTTTAAGCTAAGATGGTCTATGCACTACAAGGATGAGAGAGTATCAATCTTCTCATTTAACTTGTGGCAAGAACACACATTTCTGTCACGCTCCTGCCCCTCTTGCTTCCTGTCATGCTTTTATTTTCACATGACTTCCTGTTTTGTTTCACCTCAGTTTTGGCCCTTTTATTTAATCATCATTAGTTCACCTGCTCCTTATTGTTTGCACCTGTTTTTCACTTCTATTTAGGCAGCGTCCTCCCACCAGGACGCTGCCAGATTGTTCTAGACCCCAGCTCTGACTCTCCAGCACTTATACCTTGCCTGACTCTCTGTTTTTGACCTAGGATTATCGTTTTTTGACCACCGTGCTTTCTATATGCCCTCCCAGATTCTGATCGCCTGCTGTGTACCGACCTTCTGATTTTGTCCCCCTTGACCTCGAGTTTGGATCCCTTGGCTATACCTGTTTACCGGCGCCGACCCTGGACTGTCTTATCGACCCGGGTGATGTCCTGGACTTTTTGTTAGTTGTTTTGTTTACTACTAGTAAAGAACTTGTCGCTACCTCAGTTCGTCTGGTTATTTAATTGAGTTCACCACATCCTCTGTTTGGCATCTGTACACGCCAAACCTGACAATATTTCATAATTCAAAACAATGACTGGCATTTAAAGGGTTAGAAAATCCTGAGAATGATTGAATGTTTGGTAGTTTTGAGCAAGATTGAAGTTGTTTAAGAGATTTATGGGGGAAAAAACAGAAAAATATTGATGTATGATGATTTAATAACAATTTTTGTATGTGTACATTTTTGGCCATGAGGGTGTCAGGAGGATAGTACAATTGAGGAGGGTGGAAGGGTTAAATCCCTAGTGGTGTCTGCATTTCATTCCTACACTATCTGTCCTTCCCCATGAGTCTGTTTTCCTTCCTTCACTTATTGACTCTGATTTCAGCACTAACACAATGTTCAAGGGAGTGTTACTTCCTCCTGAGGCAGCTGGGTGTTGTTTGTGTGCATGTGTTTTACCCTCTATGTGTTTGCCTACACGTGCAGCCCCCACTGCTCCTGCTTAGACAACAGAAAGAGAACAGACATGTAGTTTGTTTGCACTATTTTGTACTAATTTCTTTCATGAGCTGTCTAAACCGATGCAAGTCATACATGACTGAAAATCTTTTTAAGCGGCAAATATAATATCCTACATACATATGTTATACTGTACATCTTTCTACACATGCAAAACATACAACATTTTGGCATTTGCATTGGGATTTAACAGGAATTATTAATATATATATGTACTATAAGTGTTAACATTTTGTTTTCACCTTAAAAATACATTTTTCACAGATGACAACCATGAATCCAATCCAATTTCCAGTCTACCTCATGTATAATGTATATAGCCTTAACTCTCCTCAGAGAACTGCTGTTGAATTCATAATTTTCTTGCTTTCTCCTCCTCAAGGTGCATTTACTACAAATGTTACTAGTTATGTATGCAGTCAGCACAGAGATGAAAGATACATGGATCACATTTTGGTGTGTGCTTTCATACATGTGTGTGAGCTGCTAACAGTCATATATGCAGCTTCAAAAGAGCTATCACTGCTCCTGAGACACAGAATATGGGTCTTGATGTCAGATAGTCCCACATACAGTATGTGCCTCCTTAAATGTAGAGTTGGCAATTCTTTTCAGAAGCAATTTTTGTTATAAATCTTGAAATTCTCTTTTCATCCTGATGGCAATGAATACATTAAATGCACTGACAACATTAAAAAAAATCTGTCACCTGTGGAAGCAGCAGGGCTGAAAAAGCCTGACCAGTAATTTTACTCATCCCAAGTAAAACCACTGGATGGCCTACCTGCCTGTCAACCTGCTTCCTACTTGGATGCACTTTGTCCATGCACTCGGTGTGTGAGCCAAGAATCTCCCACAAGGCACTGTAGTTGCAGGCAGATGTGTTACCACTCTGTTTTGATAGCTAGAGTTAGCAAGCTATGGCAGAAAAGGTACCCACAGCAGCTTTCATTCATAAATGCGACCTTTGTTACAGGCCAGGCCTTCCCCTTTAAGACATATAGCCTTATAGGAAATGTTGTTGTTGCCAGAAGTTGCCTGTATGCAGTGTGAGAGTGAGAAGACCACTGCATGGAACAGACTCCTTTTACATGCAGCCACAGATGGAGAAAATACCAAGAGTAGTCAGTGCTAAGTGCATAGATAGGACTGTAATGCAGTTAACTGGGAATCAAAGGCCACAGGCAGCGTTTGTGTTACCAAGACAGAATAAAGCCTGTGCTTTGAACAGACTTAACTGTCCTCCTTCACTTCTCCCCATTGAAAAAGCCTGGAATTCTAAGGCTAGTTACCGGCTACGAGCCAGGGCTAAAGTAGTTTAGCCATGGCCCAGGGGTCCTCAACTATGGTTCAGGGCCACAGATCTGGATGGGTAACACCCTATATGAGAAAGTTACAAGTAAATAGAAGATGGATGTTGCAAGAAGTAAAACCAGAAGTAACATTGGTGTGGCTTTTGAATGATGGTGGCAACTGAGAGAACAAAAGGAACCATGGTGGCTGTATTTCAGCTAGACAGGTAATTATTGGTTTTGTTTTGTTTGGGGGGCAATCTTTAAGTAGTAGTCAGGCAGTGCATGTTATGTTTTGGAGGAGTGGCTTTGGAGTCAGAACGCAAGGGTGGGATTTCTTTGGTTGGCTGCAATGCAATGTTTGGTTAATAATAGAGTGGGCCAAGCATTCAGTGAAAAACTGCTGAACTTACGACATGGAGGTGTTCAAAAATAGAGTAGAGCAGACTGATGCAAGAAACTGAGCCAAAGGGCTTTTAAGGTTAGGTCATAATTTGTGACAGTTGGAGGAGAAAAGAATATCAGCTAGGACTTAGCCTTTCAGAGCAGAGATGAGGAAGGGAGACATAGAGACACAGGGAAACATAAATGTGTTTGAGTGAAAAAATAATGTCTAATAACGGCAATGATGGCAAGAATAAAAGTGTTTGAATTGTTTCTTTTGTTGCTCCTGGATTACAGGTTGCACTGTCATCCACATTTGCACTGATAAAGCTGGGTACAGAAGTTTCAGTTTCACTCCAGGAAAAGAAGTGTTTCTTCAGAAAATACCCAAAAGTATAATGAAGCACTGCTCACCATAAATTCATCCACAGATAAATGGTCATCATCCCTGCAATATTTTTCCCTTGTTGCTGCAGCTGCATCTAAATATAAACCATAAAAGGCTGCAGTGGATGCTTTGGTTGCAGAAGGCACCAGAGAGATATAAAATACAGCTTCTGTCAAATTCAGTGATTTATGACCCCCATGACATCACCTGACAGTTGATGGATAGTGCCCTAAATCTCGCCCACTTTTCACACTTCACTTCTGTATAGATGACAAGGATCATATTGTTTTATGGGACATAATTACATTCTTTAAAGGATTTTGTACTTTGTTACAACGTATTTAGTCCAAGTGTTTGCAGAAACAGTGTACAGATATCACCACAAGAGGGCACTTATGAGTAAGTCGAACGAGTGATGAAGCGGAAGCACCAAGAGAAGAATTGTTACGGTGGGGTGTCCCTCACCAGGAGGTGAGAGAGAGAGAAGAGGAGGACTCAAGGTGCAGGCTCGGGTGATAATAAATATGTGTCTTTATTGCAATATATGTACAAAGAAGTGGACAAAGTCAATGGGTGGTCAAACCAGGGTTGAGCTGTGGAGGCTGAGAAGCCCACAACAGGGAGGTGAGTAAACAGGCGAACTGCAACTGCAGGAACCAGAAGAGTCAGAGGACCAGGACCGGCAGGTGAGTAGACAGATGAACTGCAGGAACCAGAAGAATCAGAGGACCAGGACGGGCAGGTGAGTAGACAGATGAATGGTGGCAGGTAAGATGACAGGGGGGACTCAGGAACCAGAAGACAGGGCTGGTGTAATCCTCGCTATAGCGCTCGCTGTCAGATACCCACGGCAGATAAACTCGCTGGAGGTGATCACGGCATGGGAAGATTGCCAACTGTGTGGCCACATTTAACATAAAACAACTTAGAGCTCACCATAATTGTCGCCGTTCACACACACGGGTTGCAAGCGAGAGCGGACGTTTTTTCTGCTCCTCTTGTCTGTTCTGGGATTCTCATATCTGTTTCATATTTTCTACACTTTCAAGTTTTGGAAAAGTCTACATCTTGAAATGGCTCCTAAAGGGAAAAGAGCAAATAGATCTGAAGCTGCTGAGGAAGGCGAAGTTGAAGAGAATTTTGCTGCGGACTTGTCGGAGCAGAAACGTCTTTTCACTGCGCTGGTGAATCAGCTCAGCGACAGTTTTAAGGGATTTGTGCAAATAATTATGGATACGAACAACAAGAGATTCGACGAAATGACCAGAGAGATACAGGAAATAAAATCGAGTCTGCAGTTTACTCAGCGTGAGGTCGACGCGATCAAAGTTAACATGGATGAGCAGTCAACGCAGATCAAAGCTACGAGAGACGGACTGTATGAAGCCTGTGATTTCCTGAAAGTTATGTCGGATAAGGTGGAATACTTGGAAGCACAAACCAAGCGGAAAAACTTGATATTTGCTGGAATTCAGGAGGCAGCCGGAGAGACCTGGAAGGATGCGGAGAGTAAAGTGAAGGAGGTTCTAAAGAACAAGTTGGACATACAGCAGGACACTGCGATGGAGAGAGCTCACAGAGTCGGAAAAGCCACCACCGATCGCGGTCCAAGGGCAGTGATGGTAAGGCTGAAGAATGAGAAAGACAAAACACTCATTCTGCAGCAGGCTAAAAAGCTTAAAGGTTCTAGCATCTACATCAACGAAGATTACACCAAGGCTGTGAGAGAGAGACGAAAGGAACTCATGCCGAAGTTACGTGAGGCCCGTCAGAAAGGTGATATCGCTTTTCTGAGATATGACCGACTAGTGACCCGTCCTCAGAACCAGGATCTAGGACCTAAGTCCAGCACTCCGAAGACCAGCGGGCTGGGACAAGGAGTGGGAGGGGCTGCTGGACCCTCGGTTGCTTGGGAGCGAGTCGACTTGAAAGACATGATGGTTTAGACATCGGCGATGGCAGATAAGTGTCGTCTACAACACCAAGCATGACACATGTACTGAACGAGGCAAGTGATTTGTCTCATAAGTTTAAAGTTTTTGACGAATTGGATTTGGAACTGAACACATCTGGAAACTCTGAAATTCAGCATCATGAACCGGATGAAGATTTTGACCCAGAAATAAACTTTTTTGTGAACTATGAAAATAACTGCAAGTATTATACGGATGAGCAGTTTAACAGCATTGTTAAGACTGAAAATAATTTATCATTAATTCATTTTAATAGCAGAAGTTTATATGCAAACTTTCAGAGTATAAAACAGTATCTTAGTAGTCTTACACACTCGTTTGATATAATTGCTTTTTCAGAAACTTGGTTTAATAATGTAAGAGGAACCGACCTTCACTTGGCTGGTTATGATTTAGTCTGCACAAATAGAGAAAACAAGACGGGAGGTGGAGTGGCCTTGTTTATAGATAACAACCTTTGTTATAAGAAACTGGAAAATATGTCAAGGGCAATTGACAACTTGCTGGAGTGTGTGACGGTTGAACTACTACTAGAAAAAAAGAAAAATGTTGTAATAAGCTGTATTTATAGAGCACCTGGTGCCAACATAGACCATTTTAATGAGTGGATGGAAGAAAATTACCAGACACTAAGTCATAAATCAATGTTCATATGCGGTGACTTCAATATAGATCTGTTAAATCCAAACAGGCACACAGGAACTGAGGAGTTTATTAACACAATATACAGATGTAGTCTATATCCAAAAATTACAAAACCAAGTAGAGTAACAACTCAGCATGCAACACTAATAGATAATATATTTACCAATGTTATGGATAGTAAAATGACAAGTGGACTACTCATAAATGATATTAGTGATCACCTACCA
>NW_018128025.1:219792-231970 GCF_001952655.1 Monopterus albus | reverse complement strand
AACAATCTGTTTTATCTATGTAGTGATATTGCTTGCAGCCAATGTTGCATAAATTTTGTATAATATGATGTCATGGGGTAGGACTGGATAAGTTTGACTTCTTCCTACTCCATTCAAACATGTATTAGGTGTAAGCAAACTGATTTTGAATTAGTATTGGTTGGATATGTGTAATCATGTGTGTTATTGTCATTTGTTCATTGTTCTGTTCTGTTCTGCATGTTTGAAAGAATAAATCAATCAATCAAATCAATCAATCAACATTACCTTGTCCGCGTAAATGCTCCGGTGACGACAAAGCGTCTGCTAGGGGTTTATGTAAGAAGGGAAAATAATCAGTGGAATGCGCCTCAGCTGTGTGCATCACCCAATGAGCTGCTGATTACAAAATGCGCCACAGCTGAGGCGCCGAGCCTGCAGGATGAGAGAGCGGCAGAGAGAAAGGAGGAAGAGAGGCAGGTCGCACTGAGCAGACCTGACAGTACCACCCCCCCAAAGACGGGATCCCAGGCAGCTAAATACCAAAAAACCCACAAGAGAAGGAGCAGGGTGGGAGGCAGGGGCCCGGATGGCGGGCAGCAGACAAAACAAAAAACAACCCCTGCATTAAGAAAACGAAAAACTAGGGTTCCAAAAACAGTGCACGCAGTCCAAAAAAAAAAAACAAAACGGTGTACCTAGTCCAACAGACATGCAGGTAGAGTTGTTTTTGGCAGCCTGTTTTAATTTTAGTTTTAGTCTAGTCTTTGTGTGAAGCTGTCACTTTAGTTTTTATTAGTTTTAGTCACATACATATTCTTTTTAGTCTAGTCTAGTTTTAGTCAATGAAAATTGTATTGTTTAGTCTTTTTTTAGTAATGCAATTCTATTTAACCCACTCAATATAGTATAAGTACCTAGTAGTATAGAAGAAATCAAAAGTTTCTTTTAGCCAAACCCATTTCAAACAAGGTTATCTTAATATTATTGTTACCTTATAGACTCAAGACTACATCCAATACACATTTTGTGTGATTTTGTAGCTACATTTCGCCCCATCTTTTCCCACAACACATTGTTTTCTTTTCCACTTCTATGTAATTAAAGTTTTTCCAAATGTTGTTTCTTCTTTTTCTCCCAATGACGAACCCCGGCTGGCCGGCCATCGGTCCCTTTCTCTGTGTCAGACTTAACTTTGTTTGTCGTCGTCTTCTAAATAATGCCATGAGTGGGGCTTAAGGAAGTGACGTGGCCTGCGTCTGCGCAGTGCGGCTTGCTGCAGCACCTGAAGTGAGACACAAGAAACAGAAATACTGCACAATAATAATAATAATGCCACTGAACGAGACGAAATAACGTTATAACATTTCATTTCATTTCGTTTTGGTCAATGAAAACAAAGAGACATTTTGGCATAGTTTTTATTTTGTGAACCACATTTAGTCTCGTTTTTTTCATCAATAATATTGCATTATACATTTAATTATAGTCATCGTCACACAACCAGCAATTTCGTTGCGTCTCATCTCATTTTCGTCACACAATAAAGGTTCGTTGACAACAATATTTAGTCATAATTTGCGTTGACGAAAGCAACTATACATGCAGGGACACTTAAGGTGACCCATGAGCACCAGGAAGGGGTGAAGGATGGCAGTTCGGGAGGACGACCTCGGCGCCAGGTGTGGGAGTGCAGAGGCCGTTCGGGAGAAGGCGGCAGCGACTGCTGCTGGTGGACTGGATGGAATGGTAGTTGTGGCAGCGGCTGTTGCTGCTGGAGGACCAGATGGGACAGTGGCTGCTGCTGCTGGAGGTCCTGCTGGGATGGCGGCAACTGCAGCTGGAGGACCTGCTGGGACGGTGGCGGCTGCTGCTGGAGGACCAGATGGGGACTGTGCTGCAGAGTTGATGCAGCTCTGGTGGGTGAGGCAGGGGCTGAGATGACTGCAAACCCCTCGGGCATTGGAAACTGGGCGTCATCGTCGGTGAACCCCTTGGACACTGATACAGGAACTGAAGGAGACGGCGTCGTCATTGGCGAACACCTCAGGCGCTGGAACAGGAACTGAAGGACAGACAGCGTCGGCGCGCTGGCCGACCCACTCGGAAACAGGAACCAGGTCTGGCTGAGATGAAGGCCGTGATGGCTGGAGGGATGGCTGAGCTGAAGGCCACGACAGCTGGAGATCTTGCTGAGATGAAGGCCGTGGCGGCTGGAGGTCTGGCTGAGATAAAAGGCCGCGATGGCTCGTCAGTGCACCAGCTGACCCGCTCGGGAACAGGAACTAGAGGAGAGGTGGCGTCGGCGCACCGGCCGACTCACCCAGGAGCAGGAACCGGAGGAGAGGTGGTGTCGGTTGGTCCTCCTGCTCCTCCCTCCTCCAGGGCCTCCTGGACAGAGGGCCAACCGCGTACCAGCAAAGGGTGAGGACCTGGAAGCTGCCATAAGAGGAAGGGACTGGAGCTGCAGCAATGAACCAGGCTTGGACGGCTAGGGCTGGGGCTGGAGCTGCAGCGAGGGGACCAGGTGGATATATCTGCTGCTGCTGGAGGACCTGCCGGGACGGTGGCGACTGCTGCTGGAGGGCCAGATGGGTGCTGGGCTGCAGAGTTGATGCAGCTCTGGTGGGTGAAGCGGAGGCAGGGGCTGAGATGACTGCAAACCCCTCAGGGGGTGGCTTGGACGAAGGAGGCAGCTGCTGCTGTGGCTTGGATGGTGGAGGCAGTTGCTGCTGTGGCTTGGACGGTGGAGGAGGAATGGAGATAGGTGACACCAATTGAGCCTTCAGTTGCTTGTAGATAGTACGGGCTTCTTTGGGACTCAGAGAGGCCGAAGAAGAAGCCCCAGCCGAGCTCCCTTCCAACTGGTCCTTATCCTCTGAGAAGGCCTCCGCGGAGGCTTCCAGCTCAGCTCAAATGTTCTTCAGCTGTGTGAGGAGGACTGCAATTGCTGAAAAATGTGCTAGCTCGAGTTGACTCCGCACAAGCTGCTCCATTCTTTGGCACACCACCATGCGTTTATGTAAGAAGGGAAAATAATCAATGGAATGCACCTCAGCTGTGTGCATCACCCAATGAGCCGCTGATTACAGAATGTGCCACAGCTGAGGCGCCGAGCCTGCAGGATGAGAGTGGGAAAGAGAAAGGAGGAAGGGAGGCAGGTTGCGCCAAGCAGACCTGACAAGAATAGGTTCTTCCTCAAACTTGTTTATAAATAGACCTGATTCTATATCACCCCATCCTGATTGGATTTTATTGACAGTTATGTTTATGGAAACAGTGTAAATAATGATATATTTTTCCTAACAGAGAATTTTGTTTTTCTAATGGGACAGTGTTGCAGAGTGTGGTTGATTCAAGTGTTATGTCTTTTAGTTTTTATTTTGTTTGACATGTTTTTGTAATCATTTTACAGTCTTTTGGTCTTTTCTGTCTAATGTAGTCACGCTGTACAGCTCTTCAGTTATTTTAAGTCTCATTATAGTTGGTTTTATCAATTGTTTCAGCATTTTGTGGTTTTACTCAGTGTAGCATCCTATACATTGCCAACTGCTAATTAAAAGAAGAAGAAAAAGAAGAAGAAGAAGAAGAAGGAGGGGACACTGTTTGTATTTCCATCAGTCGAATCTTCAGAAGTTAATGATTGAAATTTTTCCACTATAAGGAGTATTTTGTCTTTTGGTGATTTATTCAACAAGGTGTGTACCACCATCACCACATATACTGTATTGGCTGTGTGTTTGTGTGTCTGTCTATATGTGTGTGTGTATGTGTATTTTTGTACCTGCTATATAGTGAGGACAAAAAAGTATTTTTTGCTACAGAGTGAAGACATTTTGGGTGGCCCTCAGTTTCTGAAACACCTTTATAAGGGTTACAACTTGGTTTTAGGGTTCAGGTTAGAATTAGGTTTAGGTTAGGATAAAGATAAGGGTTATGTTTATACATTTAGTTCTGATGGTTAAGTCTTAGAGTAAGGGGCTAGGGAATGCATTATGATGATGAGTGTCCTCACAAAGATGGAAGTATATGTATGTGTGTGTGTGTGTGTGTGTGTATGTTGCACTTGCATATGTGAATATCTCTCATAGACCCTCGGCTGTACTATCAGAGAGTTATCAGAGTAAAACCTGGTGAACCTCTCACTGAGCTGCAGACCTTCCCTCCACCTGCTTTCATCTGTGCCTTAATGCACTGAAAGCACATGCACACACACAGAAACACACACATAACATTTATTTGTCAGGGGTTTTTGCTGTGTTGTATTCCCTTTCTATACCCCTGCTCTCTTCATTGTAACCCTGGTTTTGAAGAATATTTGATTCTCAAAGTATACATGCGCAGCAAATTTTCCAGTGTTAATGAATGTTGATTTTTCAGTGACAAATATTTGGTATTGACAACTTTTGATTGAAGTGTTGTTTGTTCACTCACAGAGCTGATAACATCCTGGGCTGAGAGTTCGAAACCTTTGAAAAGTATTCACTTGACTCCAATAATGCTGACTTCAAGAGGCAATGACACAGGCCTCAGTTAAATTAGCATTGATTAGTTCAAATGTGGACACAATAAAATACAAAGTACTATTACCAGACCATTGAAACAACACTGAATCACATGCCTTTTGTGTATGAAATGCATAAATTCATGATTTCCATTGACATTATTTTGGTCCATTGTTTTTGACTGTGTAGCACAAAGGCCTGTTAATGATATATATATGGCCCAAGGCAGTAAATCTCAGCTGTTTCATATCTGTTGTAATTCTGTTAACATTTCTGTCCAGATCAGTCTTTCCTGTTTCTGGTTTTGCTGACAAGCCAAAGCCACTCTACAGCACTCAATGGACACACACAAAGACGCTCACATGTACTCATAAGAATGGATATAAGAATAGCGCAGTGTTTTTCAAAACAGATTGAAGTTTGGATGTACATTACACAAAAACAAAACCACTTCTACCAGTCACTGCCAAATCGGTGCCAGTTTTAACCTGTAAAAATTAAGCCTTCATAACAGTTTAGATTTGTTTATCATATACCTTTATGATTTTTGTGTAGCTTATTTAGAGGCCCCAGAGACTGCCAAACCTTCCCTCTGCCATCTGAGCGCTCCATTATAATATTGGCTATGATAATTGTATAATGTTAGAAACCCCAGATCTTTATCACCACCAAAGTTTAAGGAATTGATTCACTGACTATGGATTATCTCTCCACCAAATTTCATTTAAATAAAATCAAGAGGAGCAATGTAAGATTAGAAAAAGTGAAATGAATGGCAGATTGTACCAATGTTAACCTGTTACACATACTGTAATTTTCAAGTTTGATTTCAGGCAAACACTCTTATGCCATGCAAACACTCACACATAAGTACATGAATATTAACATGTTCTCACACAGCTTCCTATACATCACATACTGTTCATATTCAGTGTGATCACATATGGCATAGTAACCTTTGTAATTTAAGCAAAGTGAAATTCATATTAGCCTCATATATTTTTGGTACAGTTCACACTTTCTGCAGCTGTGTGTTTTTCAGAGATAATTTAATGTACTGTACTTTAATTTATGACTTTCAACTAAATGTACAGTACATTACAATTACAGTATGTTATTTTGACTCATCAGGGTAATTGTATTGAATGCTGTCACAGGTGCTGTGGGTTATAGTTAAAGGAGTCAACATGTTTTTATGTTATTGATCTTTGTAAACATGCAGCCATGGTAATCACACCCCTCATGACATTTTTATGCACTGAGGACTGAGTGCATCAGAAAAGCAGGAATTATCAGCTCACCTGCTAGTGAATCTTATACACCACCTCTTCATGTGGATTAAAGGGTGTAGGTGGGGAAGTTACACTCAACGCAGCACAGACTGCTCCTCACACCAACATCCACAGACCAACAGGCTGATAAAACAGCTACATACTGACCAGAAAAGAGCAAACAACACTTATGTAGAGCTGGTCAGGCTTTTGCCACTCTGTGGCAGATACATGACTAAGATAGATGACTAAGCATAGAAACAAAAGATTGCACATTAGCGCTCTGCTAAACATGGACTCCACTGTTCTCACAATAACTGTTCTTGTGTTAGCCATTCAGTTCTACTTCTGTATTCCTAATAATTCACTCTTTAGGAATACAAAAGTAGAACCGGATAGTTAGTACTGAGCCATTATGAAAACAGAAGCACCAGAACCAAAATGGAACATGAAACAAAAGTGACTGGCTGAACAGTAGGGCAGTCAAGAGGAATGAAACTCTGCTATACTATTATAGTTAATTCACCTATTTTGACAGTAAAAGTTGTCACTTCCTGTTCACTAGATAGATTTTAACAGGTAAGTCCTTTGTTCTTTGCTGAAACAACAATGCTTTTATGAACTATTAAGCTTTTATGAGTGTTCATGAGCTGACCGTTTCCTTTACTGTCAAAGCTGACCATTCATGTACATTACACACACAGTTAGAAATGAATATAGTGACAAATCTACCACTCAAAATTCAACTCTTTTTTTTTTTAAACAATGAATCCTTGATTTCAGACAGAACAGACAGACAGACACTGGCTTGCCTTTTCTAGCTCAAGTCATCATTTTGTCAGCTGTCACTAGCAGATTTCATTAATAACTTCCGAAAATTCTGTTCCTAACTGGCTTATTTTATAACTGGAGCTATTTAAAAGGTATTTGCAGCTGATGAGATATAGAAATAAAGAAACTGCTACTGTATTATAGCCCATGAATTAACCTTAAGGAAAAATGTAAAATCTGATTATTTATCCCCAACTCAACACAGTTTAACCATTTAATATACAGCACATACTTTAAGCCAAGATAAAGGTTAGATTCATGATGTATTGTTTATATTTTCAATTATCTTTCACACTTAATGTTACCAGAGGAAGGTCTTTTATAAGATGAGAAAAAAAAAGCTGTATTTAATCACTGTACCGCTAGGTAAGATAATATGTTTTTCCTGGGATTGTTGATATTTAAAATTTCAAGCTACTAACAGCTGCTAATGTTAACACTGTGATATAGTAGCATCCACAGTGTGGATGCTGCTGACATTTACACAGCTTAAATGATTCCATGCAATTGTGTTTTCGGTTTTGGAAAGGCTAAAGAAATGACGCAATCCTTTAAAATCTAAGGCTTGCTAAGCTATCATTTGGACAATCACTGTTTTTGTTTTTTTTTTATCCTTGGTGTATGTGTGTGTGTATGAGTCTGTATTATGCTAATGATATGGGTCGGTGGGTGGGCATAGGGAGGGGACACATTGCTGAGGATTGCTTTCAACTTGCTAACAGCTACAGCCATTTATGACAGCCATCTGTCCACCATGTATGTGTGTGCATGTGTACATAAACTCACAAGCACAATTATGTTTTTTTTTTTGCTGGTGGGTGTCAGGGTCCAGGTGGTTTGCATACTGTAATATTGCACTCACAGCGTGCAACAGCACAGGGGACGTGGGAGCCCAGCAGAGCATCTTAGCCATAAAAACAACTCATAAATGTCCAATCTGGGGCCTGCTGTTACAATGAACAGAAAAACTGTAACCCAAGGAAAGGAGGTACTCTGGCCTTTAGACTTACAACTCATTGTAGAAATAGGATCCAAGAGTAAGTTGTTTATATGAAGAACACTATCCAATTACCAAAAACACAACAAACACAAACAAACAAAAAACCCTGCACACTCTTTGGGAATAGTAAAGACCTTAAGTAAAGGGGCAGCAACTCACTCCCAACCCAAAGGGAGGAGTTCACTGTTTTCCAGCAAAGCACCATGGCCTCAGACTTAGAGATGCTAACTCTGGACCTTTATGGCAGATTATATCCTAAGAAGGCATTACATGTAATAAACTGAAAGAGCAAATGACTAATCTCTCGCTGAGCTACAGTAAAGTAAATGTGCTGTCTAGGAAAAGAAAAGTAATTAAAGCCCACATTGACAAAGATAACATTATATGAAGGCATTCTTACCAGAGGTATCAGGGTGTGAAATTCAGCCATTATGTGGTACAGTGCACAGAGGGGTATTTTTCTTGTAAAGCACAGCCTATTTTCATGGCTATATTTAGAGGCCTGTTTCTGCTGGAGGTGAGGATATTGCCTGCTGTGAGTTAGCTGAGGGAGGCATATGTTTTTCCCCTATCTGACCTACACTTCCTGGTGTGAATTAAATCAAAGCTGAGAAGTGCTAAGAGGAGGTGATAGGCCATGGTCGCTTGAGATAACCCAATGTCATTTTGCTCCAACTGGCCAGTGAAGTAAATCAGCCTTGTGTAGTCTCACTTTTTGACAAATAAACCAGTTGTAGCGGTTTGATGCCCAAAGGGGCTCTGTAAATAAAGAGAAAATGAGAGGACATGAAAACAATTGATCCTGAAAGCTCAACTATGGCTTTAAAATGCATTAGTGACCATGCTATTTTTAATCTCCTTTGTTAGATACAACTTGTTTATGTCCCAAAAGCAGAGTCCTGGCTGATGCTAAAGCAAAACTCTCGCTTCTCTTCTGTTTTGTTTTCTTCATCCTGTGATTTATGTGTCACAGATGTTGTGTTTTTTTGTGACCATACGCCAAAGAAAGACTGGTGGTGGAGTGATGGAAATGCTGAGCAATCTTCAGAACCCATCTGGGTTAGTGTGGAAGTGTCTGTAGCAATGACCAAGTCCGTCTTCCCTCCATCATTTTCAGTTGGACTATGATGTATGATGCCCTGCAGGGAACATATGGGTCTTCCTGATGGAGCTCAGAGCAAACATGAAGAAATGTAATGCTGCTGGGAATGGATGAGGAAAAGTAGAAAGGGAAGAGGAGATGAAGAGATAGAGGGAAAAATACATTTTAAAAAAATGTAGCACCTGATCAGCAACAGGGCAGCACGGTGGCACAGTGGTTAGCGCCGTTGCCTCACAGCGAGAAGGTTCTGAGTTCGGGCCCCACCTGGGACCTTTCTGTGTGGAGTTTGCATGTTCTCCCTGTGCTTGCGTGGGTTCTCTCCGGGTACTCCGGCTTCCTCCCACTGACCAAAGACATGCAGCTTAGGTTGATTGGTGTCTCTAAATTGCCCATAAGAGTGCACGCGTATGTGTGGTTGTTTGTCTATGTGTTAGCCCTGCGATGGATTGGCGACCTGTCCAGGGTGTACCCCGCCTTCGCCCGATTGCCGGCCAGGATTGGCTCCGGCCCCACCCGTGACCCCGTTCAGGGACTAAGCGGTAGAAAATGAATGAATGAATGATCAGCAACAAAAATAAAAGTACACATTAGGCACAATGAGCCCTTTTGGTGTTTTATCATTATACCACTGTGTGATTGTTAATGATGCATTAACACATAAGGAAATCAATTTTGAAGTATGCTGAATTTAAACTACAGTTTGGCAGTTTGATCTTTGACAAGCCATCATATTTAATAAACTGACTATATGATTTGTATGTAAAATCTTAATTTGAAAAGTTAATAATTTTACCTGTCAAATAAATGTAGTACATTAGCCTCTGACCTGTAGTGGTGTAGAAATATAAAGTAAAATGGAAATACTCAAAATTAGTTCAATACTGTTTAAGAACCTGGATATGGAAATGTAAAGTTTATATGTACATGATATTATATATATAATATAATCATCTAAAACTTTCATATAAATTTTAAGAAATGAACATTCAGTTATATAGAATTTTGTACACTGCTGCAGGTGGGCCGAGCATAAATGGAAGAAGGATGGACTGCACGTCTCCTTGGCCATCTTAAAGGACACACATGAGGACAAAGGTGTAAAAGCGCCTGACAATATGTCATTTCAGTCACCCAAGCACACATTCTCCCACCTACTACACTACACACATTCAGACTCCACCAACTGACCAATCAGTCTTTACAAACATTTTCACATCATTCCCACAAAGCCTAGTTACACCCATCACATGCAGCAGAAAAATGTCTGAATTATACTATTTCGCCACCAGATGGCACTAAACCAAACCTTTGAATGAATGAACCAGTACTCGATACAAATGACGAAGTGGTTTGATACAGGTGTCATGGTGTCCATTGGACATCACTAATACAAGGTAATGAGTTCAATAACAGGACCAATGACTATGAATATAAATAAGAGGAGAGGGTGATGGGTGTTAACAGCAGGATGGCGAGTTCAGGGTAGTTGCTGGGCCGAGTGTGGAGTATGAAGGTCACTCACTGGCTGGCCGTGCAGAGTTGGTCAACACTGAAGAGAAGGGAGAAGGCAGAAGGTGACAATGAGCAGAAGGAAATTGGAGAAGAGAGCGCCGACCTGGCTGGTGAATGGTGTCTGATGGAGAATGGTGTGGATCTGGAGGTAACAGTCCGTGTGCACAGTAAGAGTCCATGTAAGAGGGTAGAAGGCAGGAGAGGACGAGGAGAAGGCTTGTTTGGAGTAGGGGAAAACAAATAAACAGATTAACCACAAGGCAAGTATCAAACGGTCTCTGGAAACACAAAGGCAGCACAAGTTGTCTGTGAGGGCACGAGGACAAACTGGC
Source organism: Monopterus albus (assembly GCF_001952655.1). Lineage (NCBI taxonomy): Eukaryota > Metazoa > Chordata > Actinopteri > Synbranchiformes > Synbranchidae > Monopterus > Monopterus albus. The sequence goes on along the minus strand of NW_018128025.1, from coordinate 221,438 downwards.
AGGTAGGAAGGCAGGGTATATATATATATATATATGAGATCTGGTGATTGCAGGAGTGGAAACAGGTGGTGTTAATGGGAGCAGCTGAGAGGTGTATGGAAGAGAGAGAGAGAGAGAGAGAGAGAGAGAGGGCAGGTGAAACGGAGCAAACCTGACATTGAGTGCTCTATATTATCTGTCCAATGTCTTATTTCCCTTGCTATATTTGTTCACCTTTATCACAACTATTCTGGAGTTTGTGTACTGATTCACTGATGTAGAACATTGTCTAATTTTCACTTTCTGTAAGAGCACTGGCTCTAATCTCCTTGTCATTGTTTGGACTTATTCTTCCTGTTTTTCTGTTGCTTTTCCCCATTTCTCCCTGCCTGTCATGTCCCCAGCCAGCATAATCAGCCATCATTACATCCACTTGCTGCTCATTATCTCCCAGCTCAGTCTCCCATATATACATCCTCTTCCTGTTAGTTACCTGCTGGCTTGTTTTGACATTCATCTTCCCAAAGCTCTGTCTTGTCGTCCTCTGTCCCATATCCTTTGCCAACACAGTTGCTCCCTGTTGATTCACCAACCTTTTTCCCAACCAACTCTTCTGCCTGGATTACTCCCTACATTTCTGTACGACACATTCAACTCACCTCTGCGTCTGCTACCAAACCAGCATCCTCCTTGTCCTCCTGTGAGTAGCCTCTCTCAACTTCCTTGTGTGGCGAACTCACCTCCATTTCTGCTGCCAATCCAGTGTTCTCCTCACCTGCTCTGCCTCTGCCTCACCTCCCCTTCTCTGCTGCTGCTTCATATCTACTGCACCTAGTACCTGACTTCTATGTGCCATAAAATCTTTTTGTGTTCCACTCCCATTGTATGTATGATTGTGTCCATCAGTACCCCGAAGTGACAGAATGAACCAGCCAGATATGGGCTCAGCTGACACAAACAGAAAGTGGCAGATAATCATCAACCTGGGTGATGCTCTGAACATCCGAGCAAAGGCCACCAAAGACCTGTTGGAACACCTCACTCTTGTGGGTAAAATGCAGGATCTGGTGAGAAGCTGCCCTTAGCTCCACCAGTTCATGTGGGGGCTGGCCTGGATGGATTTGGTATTGGAGTGCAGGGAGGAGGCGTTCGTTTTCCTAAAGGGGTGTGGGGGGAACGGCTCCCATCAGGCCGGGGGCAAAGAGACTCCTTGACCTTCTGCTACCACCCGATCCCCAAGTCCCAAGCCCTCCATCTGGCTGAACACTCTCTCCTTGTCCCTGGCCCCTGACCCTAGCCTGGACTCCTACAACCTTGAACCCTTGCCCTTCAAGGGAACCTGGTTGGCCCTGTATCCTGGGGGTCCAAAGAAAGGGAGGACAAGGCGGAAGGGCCACACCAATACAGCCTCACTGCTGCAGCAGTCCCCGTCTGCCCCCGAGCCCCAGCCTACCCGACGTCCCCAGTCTCAACCTGGGGGCACCCGCCTGAGTCTGGAGGAAGGCCGAGTGATTTGATGGCAACTGAAGGCCCAGATGGTGCCTCCGTCTGCCACTCATCTATAGTCCCAGCAGTCATTAGTCATGCAGCCGCCTCTGCCAGTTCCCAAGCCGCAGCCACCTCTGCCAGTTCCTGAGCCAATGACAACATTCTCCTCCCAGTTCCTG
>NW_018128025.1:216164-219719 GCF_001952655.1 Monopterus albus | reverse complement strand
TGGGCCCTGCCAGTCAGCCCCCAGCCAGTTCTGCTACTCAATTCACAGCAAGTTCTGCCCTTCAGCTCACCATCGGCCCTGCCAGTCAGCTCACTGCCAGTTATGCACATCTGCTCTTTGCCTGTTGTTTCTCAGGCTCTCAGTAGTCCAGCCTTGCCGGTTCAGACTCAGGTCAACCCAGTCCCACCCCCATCCTAAACCCACCAGTTGGTCAACCCATCTAAGCTCGAGATGGCAGTCCAGTGCCGTGGCCATCCTTCCAAACGACCGCCTCTTCAGCTTCCTGTCCGGCACTGTGGCTGTCCTTCCAACTGGCTGCCTCTTCAGCTTCCTGTCTGGTGCTGTGGACGTCCCCCCGAACAGCCGCCTTTACAGTGCTGTGGCCGCCTCTCCAGACAGCTTTCTCAGTGGTCCTGTGGTCGTCCTCTGCAGCAGTGTCCCCTGCAGTCTCCTTCCTGCTCCTACAGTTGCTCCCTGACAATTCTCTGACCTTTTTCCCGACCTGCCACCCAAATCTTCTGCCTGGATTACCCCCACTTTCCTGTACGACATACTCAACTCACCTCCACATCTGCTACCAAACCAGCATCCTTCTTGTCTTCCTGTGAGTAGCCTCTCTCAACTTCCTTGTGTAGCGAACTCACCTCCATTTCTGCTGCCAAGCCAGTGTTCTCCTCACCCCTCCAGCCATTACTTGCTCTGCCTCTGACTTGCCTTTCCAGCCAGTACCTGCTCTGTTGCTGCCTTGCTTCCCCAGTCAGGGTGCCGCTGCTTCATCTCTCCTGCACCCAGTACATGTCTTCTTTGTTCAATAAACTCTTTTAGTGTTCCACTTTCGGTGTGCATATGAGTACACTGAGTCCAGCAGTACCCCGACGTGACACTCCTGTCCGCTCAGGGATGAATCCATGGGGTTTCTGTTGTACTTTGCTCCTTGGCTTATGATTTTTTCATATGTAGTATGCAGTATATTCCCATAAACCCCCACTCCCTGCTGCACTATACTGTATACTGTGGTTTAGTGGGTAAAGCAGTCGTCTCCCAATCGGAGGGTCAGACGTTCGAATCTCAGTGCCTGCAGTCCACATGTTGATGTGTCCTTGGGCAAGACACTGAACCCCCAAGTTGCCCCGATGGTTAGAGCCATCGTTTGAGTTGGCGCCGCAGATGGCTGCTACCATTCTGTACTGGAAACAAATTCCTTGTATGTAACATACTTGGCCAAATAAAGGTGATTAAAAAGACTAAAAAATACAGATAACCCCACACCTCACAATCAGAAATATTGAAAAATGCAAATGAAGCTGTGAATATCTGAAACTAATTGTAAAAATTTATACAGCCCTAGCTGTTTCGTTTATTACATGTAATTCATGGTCTTATAATTATATAGCACCTTTCTATGCACTGCAGCACACTCAAAGCGCTTTTACACTATTTGGCCATTCACACACACCGGTGTTATCACCAGGAGCAAATGGGGGGGGGACTTGTGCTCAAGGACACTTGTCCACATGGACTGGACAAGCCAGTAATCGAACCACTAATCTTTCACTTAGGAGACAACATGCTCTACCTCCTGAGCCACAGCTGCCCCGTATGGTATTTATGCCACATATGGTAGTTGAATGGAACATGGACAAGTAAGAAAAGGGGAGGGCATGTGACCCATGATGTTCTGAGCACAAGGTATGTACCTACAAAGCCAGCAACAAGCCTCTTATTGCTTGCTCCTTCATGACAGAACCATTCATAATTCATCATATAACCTTATATAACCCATATATAACTGGCTAAATGATACTACCCGTGCCTTAAGGAGATGCTGCAGGCGAGCCGAGCATAAATGGAAGAAGGATGGACTGCATGTCTCCTTGGCCATCTTAGGGGACAGTCTTGCTGCTTATCAAAAAGCCATAAAAGAAGCTAAAGATCAATATTCATCCAATATCATTTCTAACAATAGCCACCATCCTAGAGTTTTTTTTAGCACCATAAATTCTGTTATTAATCCTGTCACCACTGTGTTCAATGAGGTGTCTGTGCATACCTGCAATGTGTTTCAACAGTACTTCATTGATAAAGTTCTGTCTATCAGGCAAAGTATCTCCACATCCTCAACTGTGGCTCCAACTGGGTCTCCTGTACAGTTTTCCTTGGAAAGTTTTACACCTAAGCTTTACGCCAATTTCCTTATTGCAACTCAAAAAATCAGTGCAACAGCTAAATTCCACCTATTGCCCTCTGGATATTGTCCCTGCTAGGATAATGAAGGAGGTCATTGACACTATTGGGCCTTGCCTGGTCACATTTATTAACAGCTGCCTCAGGCTGGGTATCATCCCCACTGCCCTCAAGCATGCTGTAGTCAGGCCACTTCTAAAGAAGCCTAAACTCGATCCCATACTTCAAATTTTCACCCAATCTCACATTTGCCTTTTTTGTCCAAGGTTATGGAGAAAATTGTCCTCACACAACTACAGTCTCATCTTGAACTTTATGCTGTTGCTGATAAATTTCAATCAGGCTTTAAATCCCGGCACAGCACTGAATCCGCGATACTGAAGGTGCACAATGATATTCTTATATCCTTTGATGCAAAGAATACTGTTGTTTTAGTGCTTTTAGATCTCACAACAGCCTTTGACACCGTGGACCATACAGTCCTCATATCCTGCCTTGAACATTGCATCAGCTTGCGTGGTGCTGTGCTTGAGTGGTTTACTTATTTTCTGACCAATAGGTTGTTTTCAGTTATGATTAATGATTCTACCTCTCTCTTCGGGTGTTCCCCAAGGTTCAGTCCTGGCACCTATTCTTTTCTCATTATACATGTTACCATTAGGCGCAATTATTTTTTCACTTAAATGAGGGGAAGACTGAATATATCGCTTTTAGCCCAGACCCCACCCACACTGTATCTGGCCTAGGAGCTTCAGCCCCGTTATTCACTCAAACAGTGAAAAACCTGGGAGTGTTATTTGATAGCAGCCTCAAATTAGTTCGGTGATCAAAATAAGCTTCTTTCAGCTGAGGCTCCTAGCAAAGGTGAAACCTTTTTTATCTCGAGCCAACCTAGAAAACGCCTTTCATGCCTTCATTAGCTCATGACTTGACTACTGCAATGCCCTTTATACTGGAATTAGTCAGTCTCAACTCCATAGTCTCCATCTCGTACAGAATGCGACTGCTCGCCTACTGTCAAACACTCCAAAGAATGCTCACATCACCCTGGTTTTTCAGTCTTAACCATTTATACCCCAGTCAGAGCGCTGCGTTCCTCTGAGCATGTGTCTCTGGTTGTCCTGCAGGCAAGGTATAAAAAGTGGGAAGATTGTTCTTTCGCCGTGTATGCCCCCAAGCTCTGGAATGCCCTGCCCCCTGAGGTTTGATCTATAACAGAGTTAATGGTTTTTAAGTCTAAATTAAAGGCACATTTATTGAGATTGGCTTTTGGCATCTAATATTTAGCAGCGATGCTATACAGGGCCTACAGGCCTTCCTGATTTTATATTTCATAATCTTACTCTCTCTGTATTTTGACTCATTTTTATT
>NW_018128025.1:198600-216150 GCF_001952655.1 Monopterus albus | reverse complement strand
CAAAGGTGGATGGGTAAGTGGACATGCGAACTAGTGATAAGACAGAAAAAGGGGCGCATTTGATAGTTCAGAGCATTTTAATGCACCATTTACAGCATGGGAAATGAACATGCATTAGATTTTTTTTTTAATAAAAATCCTTTGTATTTAGTCACAATACCAGCTATACCCAGACAGATGATGAGTGAAAGGAATGAAAGCAAAAGAAAATAAAAGTATGAGTGAAATGGATATATTAGATGATGAGGACAGCCTGTTCATAAAAACTGTGACATTCAGTGCACATGCACTAACCCACATACAGAGAGACATGCACAAATACACTCTCTTTTGCACATATACACACTGGGAGCTGTGTGCTGAACTCTTCATATTGGCTGTGAAACTCTTGTTTAGTTTTCTGCATCCTCCTTACAATACCATATTCATGCACTAGTTGTCCCAGTAGAAGGCTTGTGTGTTCAAAGAAAGACTTCCCACTGTTAAAAGGTCAAGTTCTATACCAGTATCCTGAAATAGATGGGTCTATATTATACTAGGCTAGACATAAATAAATATAAATATTTTATTGCATGTCTTTATTATGCTAAGGTTAGTAGCTAGAGAGAATTGCTATTTACTATTCGCATATGGGATCCGTTCACCAGAAAGGCTAAGAGAAGAAGAATGCCCAAATGTTACTGCAAGGTTGAAGATGGTTTGGAAAACGGGCCAGTCATCGACGTCAATGGGTGGTACTACAAGTCCCAGAATACGTCGCCTCCATTTCTGGCTGCACTGGCGATGCCGATGCATTCAAATACTCCTCGGCTATTTCTGTCTTACAATGGTAAATCTCATCCATGTATTTGAAAATAAGAGTGCAAATGGATTGTGCTGCATATTTGGAATAAGGAAACAGTCCTTTACTTTTCAGTGCTGTCACAGAAGGAAGAGTCCTATTGTGACTGATGTGTTAACTTATATTGCTAAAAAAAAAGTTCTGAGTGAAAACTGTTTGTTAGGTGACACTGGTGACATTTTGGTAAATGCCAAGCAGAACGGGAAAAGGGAAATTAAAAAAAAGAAAAGTATTTTACCTGGCACTCCAAGTCCGCTGACCTTCTCACATTTCCTACAGCACCTGAAGGTAGCACGTCTCTACCTACAGAGCAGCAGCAGCAGCAGCGACAGTGCTTTCTCTCCTATGTAACCTAAACAATGACTCCTACTACTGATCGGAGGAAAGCACACCAATAGAATGCGTTACACAGCACCGAAACCCTGTATTTCACTGCTATTCCGACCACTCACTTAAATGTGCCCACCGCAAACATGTGGATACCTACAGAGAATGAAAAATACGGCGTCGGTAAGTTTATTGTCTTTATATTTTTAAAACTGCTGTCCTCTGCGTTCACTCGCAGGGCATGTGTGACTGTATGCATATGTTTGGAGAGGTGAACTGTCCCTACCAATGATGATTTCAACCAGAGAATTGTTTTAGTGAGTGCTGAGTGTTTTTATGCATGGCAGCACCATCTCTCTTTCAAACAGCCCGTAATGAGAGCTAGGATTTCATCTCACTGCTACATTGCAAAGCATAGGGTCGTCGCTCTGACCCCCCGTGGTTTACCCAATCAACAGCCACATTTAGCTGTTTTTTTTATTATTATTCCCAATTTACATTTGTATTGCCAGGTTATAGTAAAATTAATGGAATATTCAGACTCAGAAGTGCGGTGTATGTCCTCTTGTTACCCTATGTCTTTTTGAATCGGGAGAAATAGCTGCCGCTTTTGACAGCCAGTCGCAGTGTAGCTGTGTATTTTGCTCAGCCTCTGCCAGTTCTTCGAAAGAAACACATCTGAGGCAAACAAAGACGAGACCTTTTGTTCATTTTAGTGTGTGTGGAAGTGAGATTGCCGAGGACCTTGAGAGGTCCTGCAACCGTGTGTATTGTTCCAGGCTGACTGGAGCAAACACTGAAGTGAGACAAACAAGTGACAACAACGCACCCGAAGCCAAATCTGGAGAGAAAAAGAAATCCCACACAGACTTAGTTATGTTGGTGTGGCAGGATTTTTCTTCTGTGCCTTTCTTTACCCGCAAAAGAGGGACTCATTGAGATGCTTCGGCAGAGAGGCAGCTTAAATGTCTCATAATAATATTCCCTAGAGATATTGTCTGCTCCGGTCCCTACATAACCCTACAGGAGTGGTGAAAGCCAGCCAGTAATAGCTGTTGATTTATTTTACAGAAAGAAACTTACAGCAGCCCCCAAGGCTTCTGTAAATGTTACCTAATGTCCAGAAATACACACCTTCCCATTACGACCTGAGATCAGTGAAGCACTGTGACCCAGAAAGTAGCCCATGGCTTTTCCCCATCACACTCTGTGGTGTGGTCACTTGACTGCTTTAGTAAATCTTTCCTTGGTAGACTTATTTCCCTTCCTCAACTACGTGCTAAAGTCCTGATCTTAGTCACTTTGCAGCTATATTTAATCCCATGCAGGGCAGTCTCTGACAGCCCACTGTATTCATATTTTGATAGGTGATTTTACTTACTTTTAGCTGGTTAAATCCATTCCCTCCTGTCAAAGTTCACTTGGCTGGAAAAAAGAGGATATTTATTTTGAAGACAAAATATTTGTCATTGTCTTCAAACTGCTAGAGGGGGTTCTGTTAACTGTTTTTTTTTTTTTTATCCCTTCTGTTTCTCAATAACAACAACACGATTTTTAATTGGCTGTGATTTATTTTTTTAAGGCATGTTTTGGCAGCGGTGCACTTCTTTGTGGCCTGGTCCTTTTGAGGAAGGAGCTAGGGTATCTTCCTGTTGTGAAATTCAGGTTACGTGATCCACAAACACACACATGCACAGACAACGATATGGTAAGAAGGAGGTTGATGTTGGCTCAGGATAGTTTTAGCTGTGATAACAGTGGAGTCTGAGGTTCAGACAAATTGATGTGCTTTGGGTCTTTGGGTTTGTACTGTACAGTCTCTATCACTACCAGGAGAGGATGTCATTCATTCTGGTGAAGTGGATCAATGTAGACTTTAAAGAGACTGAGTGATTTAGGGGTTGTTCCAAGAAGTTAGAGAAATTGTCAGATGAAGCCTTGTATTGATTCTGATGTCAGAAAGATGTGAGTGGAAGTGAGTTTCCTAACATCTCTGACCATCTGACAAACACATGACCAAGTGTAGTGGCATCATACAAGTCAAATCAAAATCCTCCAAGCAGCTCTGCATACATTATTTCACATACTTCATATTTTCATTTTGCTATTTCTAAAGTGTTTGCTGGTTATTCTAGTCATATTATGTACAACAAGGTAAAATTAACTGTCTCCAAATGGTTCACTTATTTTGAAGGAGAAAGGGATAATCAAATGTTTATCCTTTTGGGAATATGACCTCATAATAGTAATGACTGCTGATCCCCAGAAGAAATCTTAAATTATTCATGCCATGAGGAACAGTTGTTGCCTTCTCACAGGTCTCTACACCTTACAGCAAAACACAACCTGAAAAGATATTGAGCTACACCTCAGTAGCATCAACATCACTGAACCCCATTCAGTTTTTACTTTTAATGCAGACCAGTTGGCTACTGTATGAATATTTTTGCTGTAGAATTGCTATGATATTTAAATATTGGTTCAAGTAAGTCCCTAGCTTAGCCATTTTAAATTTGACCTCCTTCAGATGCTTTCAACTAACATTTTATCCCATTTTGACACACGAGGCACGCTCAATAATGGGGCTTGGAATTCCTTGATCTCAGGCCAAATCAAAATGAGATCTGAATGTCTTGCTGTCTAATTGGAAGGTTGCAGCATGTGATGTCGATTCACCTTACTAGTGAAAAAGAATCTGCGGGGGGGCATCAATGAAATAAGAATGGACTCTCAGCGAGTTAATTTTAAGGTGTATTAGCTCATTAGTAAAGTGATGACTGGTTTTTAATTTGAAGTAAGAAAGAAGATCGATGAAGTTATGTTAATATATGATTTCTACATTGACTTGTTGGTGCTGACGTATGGAGACAGAGTGAGCTGAGAGGGGAAATCTCATATAGAAAGTCATATTTCTTAATACAGAGATTAATTATGTTGCAATTTAGAAATGATGAGATCAAGATAAAAAGGGAAGAGGAGACATGAAGTTAGATGATGAAGACCTGGAGGCTGCATTGTGACATGTTTTGAGAGATTAGATATCAAGTTAGTGCTGTAGACAAACAGAGATTGAGGGTTTACTCTCCATTGAAGCCCTTTGATACAACCAATCGGGCACGCCATTGTGCATCATCATTTAGACACATAGTTAAACCGTTTTAACGAGCCGGTTTGGATCTGTGCGTGCAAGTTAAATTGTCCGCCAATGTTTGATTGGAGAAGCTTGATTTAGTATGCACCCTAGTTTCATTCTGCTAGCTCTGTCAGATAAGGGTGGAGGACAGAGGCTCGGCTGGGATGGAGGGCCGACGTCTTGCCTGGGGCTTTCCTGCTCTCCCCTGGCTGACATTGCTGAATCCGTTGCTGGGAGGGTGTCACTGTGGTTGATGGGGGCTGGGGTGTGGTTTGAGGGTGCTGGTGCATGTCAGCATAGACTCATTGTCGGGGCATCTAACCTGCCCTGTTACTCCCATATTTACCCTCCTCCCTTACCCCTTATTCCACAGGGGATTAGCAGGTTGTTCTAGAGTGGGCCCAGAGGCCCATTCCACCATCATACCCATGATTCCCTAATACAGCAAATCCCAGGGCAATGTATGTAAGAGGGTGGGGGGAGGTTTGTGGTGAGATGAAGCCTACCAGCTTGTAATTGCTTCCTTGCCCGCTGCTTCGTCTCCATGTGCGGAGAGAGCCTCTCTTCTCCTCTGTGTGCAAACAAATTTGCACGCATTATTCCAGTGTAAGAGTCTCCCATGTGAATTCAACAGATGCCCAAAATGAATAGAAAAAAAAAGATCAAGAGAGTTAACCAGCTAGCCCACTATTATACACAAGCTGTTCCCTGGTGTGTGCATCACGTTTGGGTTAAATAAATTTACGTGGACACGTAACGTATGACGGGCACAGTGAGCGTTTTATCGCTGATTCATCCTGACAGTAATAGCCATTGTAGCACAAACATGGCCTGAGACGTGAGGAAACAGTTGGAGAAATGCCACTGCTGGCTAGTTTGTGTTATCCAATTAAATCATGTTCTTTTTATTAAGGTCCTCAATTATAAAAAAAAAAAACAACAACACCTAGCCAAACTACAAAAAACATTGTCTATCTGTTTAGATTCAGCAGCATTAGAAAATGAAAATGTTCATACGTCTTTTCTCTTTACCTGTTTTCAGCTTTCCTTCACCACACACAGTTGGGTTATACTTGTGAATCCCATTGGGGCTGGTAACACAAAGAAACCAATATGCTCTAACTGTTGTCCATATTCATGTATAATGTAGAGATTGGCAGCTGCAGAGAGCTTCCCTGCATTTCCACTCCAGTGGCAGTCTAGCATGCCTGCTGTAGAGAGATGATTCTTCTGCTCTGGGATGGCCACAGTGCATATGTATATCTATTGTAATGGTAATTTTTTTTTTTTTTACATATGATTGACATGAGTTATTGGTTTTGTATTCTTGTCTGTCTGGTAATTGCTAGTATCCTAGGCTCATTTGTGCACTATTGGCTTTAGGGCTGTCATGAACAGTTACTCTTATAATTGATTAAACTGATTCATTTCTCTGTGAATCACTTGGTCTAAAAAAAAATCTTCAAATGTCATAATACTTAAGAAAATTATCTGAAAGTTGGCAAACAAAATCATTGCACAAGTAAAGTGACAGTGTTTTGATGAAGAGATGTTGAATAATTTTTTTTTTTGCTTTAGAAAAACTGAAAGAAAGAGTGACCTTTAATGAAAAAACCCCTTTCCTTTTTCTGAAACAGTCCTGTTTCTACTATAGCAGGCCTGATGTGGTGGAGCATAGTTGTGGTTCTCCTTCTCAATATCAGTCCATGATCCCTGCCTGAGAGAGGTTAATGGGATATATCCTATTAGAAATTCACCTTAGAAATTCAGCTTAACTGATCGGTAGTGCTCCTGTGGTGGAGGCGGGTGTACAGTGTGTGTGTGTGTGTGTGTGTGTGTGTGTGTGTGTGTGGGTGGTGGCTGCAGGATGCTCTCTTTCCCAGTCTCATTAGCTGTGAACTTTAGCCATTGCCGGCAGACACCGTAGTGAAAGGAGCTGTTTATGCTTTAAGAGACACTTGTTTTTTTGTGTGTGCTCATTTACAGCAGAAAAATGATTGCTTGCGCTGCTCTAGCACCAGTTATTTTTGTCTTGTGGCTGTAACCTAGACTTGCATGTATTGACCACAGAGGAAATGTGCATTGATATATGTGCATTGTAAGGACCTTAAGGTGTCACTTTTTATTATAACCCTCACTGTAATAATAGGTACTCTCCTCACCCTCTAGTTACTAAAAGCATTGTGCTTAATTCATTATTAACATGTTAATAAAAAGAAACAGATATGGTCTGTTCAGGTTAAATTATGTTGTTAATGGCTTATTGATGTGTCGAAGCTTGCTTAAAAGATATATGCATAATTTAACAAAGTGAAGAGCTAATGGTTGTGATTGTGTCTGTCTTCAATTACCCTGGTAAATCTTGAATATCGAACCAGCTTCTAACACGATCATTCACACAGTCATAGTGGGGGATGTGTAACCAGAGGAGACTCACTCAGATCGCTTAGGTCCAGTCCTTTGTTTCACTCCGCAGTGTAATCTATTTCTCTGTGGGATGATTGAACCTCATCAGGCCAAATTTGCACTGGGGCTTTTTTTTCTCAGAGCTTTTTTTCCCCTCTTCATCCTCCTTTGTGGTTTTACAATGAAACAATAGATGTCCGCACCAATGGGGGGTAAATCTGGACACTGTTTATGTCTAAACATGTGGAAATGATAAATAAATGCTCACCTTTTTTCATGTCCTTGAGTTCATTGATGAAAAAACTGTAACAAAATTTTGAGTTGACACAGACTGATTGAGGTCACAGAGGACTTTGTTTGGAATTTATCAGCAGGACAGGTCAGGATTAATACCAGAGACAGAAGGCAGTGGACGAGGGTAAAAGGCCTTCAGACAGAGGGTTGGTGAGGGGCATTGCTCAACCTTAACTGGGCATTGACTTACAGCACTGTCCACGCCTCTCTGACCTCATCTGTTCTTCCCCTCTTCTACTTTGGTTTTGTAGTGGCTTAATGACATGGAAATGCTTCTTTTGCTTCCTGTTTCCCCTCTTTGTATCATTTTCTCTGTCTCTTGCTCATGCAGATTGAACTGAGATAGCAGCTCACTCTGTGATGACCCTTAATCTCACTTTTTCCCATCTATCGCTCCCTCATTATTTTTCTGCCTGCCACCCCCCCCCATCCATTGCTTTCTGTAGCCCACTTCCTCTGTGTGTGCCTCAGTGAGTTCTACCTTTATCTCTCTTCCACATATGTCTCTGATTCTTTTTTTCCACTTCCTTCCTCTGCCTTCACACTCACCTGTTCCAGATATCCCCAAATACTGTGTGTTTGCTTCTCATGTATCAAAGATGTGTACTCAAGGATACATGCATATTTGCAGCTATGCTTTTCTTTGTGTGTCTAATAGTTTATATACTGTATGTACTTGTATGCTTGTGTGTACTGGTGTGTGTTTACAGCACCCTCAGTGGATTGCAAGTCTGAAGATGATAAAGCAGTACAGATGGTCCACAGGCTTAGGCGCAGAGCTGCAGTAACTGTTTCACCTCTTTTTGTTGTGCTGCGTACGTTGCTTTGCACCATTGAATCCATCTGAATGTTTAGTGTTAATAGAATCCTATTCTAAAATGAGATGTGAAATGGGGTTTATACCTGTTTGTAAAATGCTCACTGTTCTGAAGATATCAGAAAAGACTTTTAGCTACTTTTTGCCCATCTCAGTTACGTAGTAATTCAATTAGATTAAGTGATAGTACAGCAATACACACAGCAGCATTTAGAAATATCAATTAAACATTTGCTAAACCCCACCAAACAGTGTGTGTCAAATCATCGCTTAGCAACCATAAACCACTTCCGGCGCCACGCGGATTGGCAGCGAGTTCTAGCAGCTCTGTCCTCTTTTGTATTTTCTTGTGTTTTTTTTTTCCCGTGCTTTCCGTGTTTGCTTTGTGTTATACTAGGCCTCTGTGGAGCAGTGCTACTAGGAGTACAACTTTTTATTCCGTTTACATTATGTTTTATACTTTTTCGCGAGCTCCTGAGTCGGGGGACTCCAGGAGCAGTGGCCCCATTGTTCACTCTCAAGACCAGCAGCTCGCCCTCAAGAAGCTGGAGATTCCCACGGAGACATGACGCAAAATGCGAGGCTGTAGGGCTGGAGTAAAGCGCCGAGAGAGGAAACGGAGGTACAAGCCATGTCTACCCTCTGTCGTTATGGGAAACGTCCGATCCCTCTCCAACAAGATGGACGAGCTAACGGCGCTAACAAGAGTGGAAAGGGTGTACAGGGAGAGTAGCATTATGGGTTTCACCAAGACCTGGATGAACAAGGACATTTCTGATTCTGTGGTCTCCCTACATGGATTCACACTAGTTCATGCAGATCGAAGTGCAGCAGAGAGCGGTAAGAAGAAAGGGGTGGGTTTAGCTGTGTACATAAATAACAGATGGTGCAATCCCGGACATGTTACTGTTAAGGAAAAATTCTGTAGCAGAGACATTGAACTATCAGCTGTCAGTGCACGGCTGTATTATATTCCCAGGGAGTACTCTCATGTAATTGTGGTGATGGTGTACATAAGTCCCTCCGTGGATGCTACTGCTGCGTGTGAGCGCGTGCAGAGCACCGTGTCTCGGCTGCAGACACAACACCCACATGCTTCGATCCTCATCTCAGGGGACTTTAACAATGCCTCCCTCCCCTTCTCTGCCACTCTCCCTTACACTCAAACAGTATGTTAATTGCCGCATGAGGGACAATAAAACTCTGGACCTACTGTATGCAAATGCCAGAAATGCATACACCTCCGCCCCCTCCCCCCTCTAGGTCGCTTTGACCACAACCTTGTCCACCTACTTCCTGTGTATACTCCAGTGGTGAAAAAGGTGTCACCACAGGTCAGGGTAGTAAAGGTAAGGACAGAGGAGGCAATTGAGCAGCTGAGAGACTGTTTTAACACCACAGACTGGGACATCCTCTGTAGTCCTCATGGTGAGGACATACAGTAGAAGGCCTCACACACTGTATTTCGGATTACATAAACTTCTGTGTGGAAAATACTGTACCATCCAGGAGACTACGGTGTTTTCCTAACAACAAGCCGTGGGTGAGCCCAGAGTTAAAAGTACTGCCAAATGAGAAGAAGAGGGCTTTCCTCTTAGGGGACAAGGAGGAGCTGTGCAGGGTGCAGCGGGAACTAAAGTACATGATCCGGAGGTGCAAGGCTAGCTACAGGAAGAAGCTGGAGCAGAGCATGGAAAATAATGTGCGTGAGGTGTGGAGAGGCCTGAAACACATCTTGGGTCATGGTAAAAGTGGTGATGGTCACCATGTTGCAGGGGACAAGGCCTGGGCAAATGAACTGAATCGTTTCTTTAACAGATTTGATTCTACCAGTCCTTAGCCCCCACCGTGCCAGCCCCCCCATCTCACCTCTCCAGGTCAGTTGTCCCCTTGCAGCTGCAGCTGCTCACACCTCAGCCAGACCTTGCCCCTCCTCCGACTGTCATGGGGCATCCCACAGCTCCTGGGCAGTCACCGCCCACCAGCCCCCTCCGCCTCATGGCAGACCAGGTCAGGAGGGAGTTAAGGAGGATTAAAGCCTGGAAGGCCACAGGCCCTGACCACATCAGCCACAGGGTCCTCAGGGAGTGTGCAGACCAGCTCAGTGAAGTGGTCCTGTACATATTTAATCTGAGTCTTAGCCTGGAGAGAGTTCCGGTTCTGTGGAAGACATCCTGTGTTGTCCCAGTTCCTAAAATAACTCATCGGAGCTCATAAGGAGCCAAACCATTACAGACTCGTTGCCCTGACCTCCCACCTGATGAAGACCATGGAGAGGATTGTCCTCGGCCACCTCCATGCCCAAGTGAGCTCGGCGCTCGACCAGTTGCAGTTTGCATATCGATCTGGCATCGGGGTTGATGACGCCATTATCTACATGCTGGATCAAGCCCCATCTCACCTGGAGTCCCCTGGAAGTATTGTGAGGGTCATGTTCTTTGACTTCTCCAGTGCTTTCAACACAATCCAGCTGTCACTGCTGAGGGTGAAGTTGGAGGGGGCAGGTGTGAATCAACACCTGTCTGCATGGATCATTAACGACTTCACGACCTCACAGACAGACCTCAGTTCGTAAGGCTGCGGGACTGTGTGTCAGATGTGGTAGTCTGCAGCACGGGGGTGCCCCAGGGGACGGTGTTTCCCCCCTTTCTGTTCACCCTCTACACGTCGGACTTCAAGTACAACTCCCACCAGTGTCATCTACAAAAGTTCTCAGACAACACTGCTATTGTTGGATGTGTATCTGGGGGGGATGAGGAGGAATACAGGGGGGTTGTTACTGACTTTGTGGTGTGAGAAAAATCACCTGGTCCTCAACACCAGCAAGACAAAAGAGATGGTGATTGACCCCCGGCGGAAATCACCGGTGAGCTTTCAGGGCTCAGTCATTGAGATTGTGGACACCTTTAAATACCTGGGTGTCTACCTCAACAATAAGATGGATTGGAGCAACAACACAGATGCCCTGTACAGGAAGGGTCAGAGCCGCCTCCACTTGTTGAGGAGACTGAGGTCCTTTGGTGTGCGCGGGGCACTCCTTCAGACATTATATGATTCTGTGGTGGCATCTGCAGTTTTTTACGCTGTTGTGGATTGGGCAGGAGGTAGCACAGTCAGGGACAGAAAGAGACTAAACAAGCTGGTTAAGAGAGCTGGTTCTGTCCTGGACTGCTCTCTGGATTCCATCAAGGAGGTGGTGGAGAGAAGGATGCTGGCAAAACTAACATCCATCATGCATAAACCCTCCCATCCCCTGCACCACACAGTGGTGGCTCTGAACGATTCTTTTAGCACGAGACTGTTACATCCCCAGTGTAAGAAGGAGCGTTACCACAGGTCATTCCTCCCCACAGCTATCAGACTGTACAACATATCACTGCAGTGATAAGATAGGTGAAATTATGAGGGACTATGTAATAATCTACTGAGGTGCAATATTTCAGCTTCTGGGGGTGAAATGCATTGTAAATAGGCTCATGTGTAATATCTTGTTCCTGATCTCTCTCAAATACTGTACATTGCCCTGCTTTAGGTATTTTTTGAGTAGTTGTTCAGAGATCCTTATGGCTGAAACACAGGTTTCTCTCCCCCATTGTGGGATCAATTGTGTGAGTAATAGTCGATTGTTCTTGATTTCCTGGTTGTTTAGTCTCTACTGCCGTTCCTGATTCTCTCCAGTGCTGCTCTGCCCTGTTTTTAGGTGCCTTTGATTTGCTTATTTGTGCTGTGTAAAATGTAACGTTCTGGTGATGCTACTTGTGTGTATTGGTCTTAATGCTTTGTTGCCTTTATGTAACTTTTTTTTTTAAGACTACGTGCTTGCGTACGCATGCGCTGCGCGGAGTGGCAGCAAGTTACAGCAGCTGTGTCCTTGTTGTCTTCTTTCCCGTGTTTCTATGAAGTTCTGTTCTTATGGTGGTGTCTGTTCTTATGCTGTTAGTTGTTTTCTATTGCTGCTGTAACACAGAAATTTCCCCACTGTGGGATCAATAAAGTACCTACTCTACTCTACTCTACTCTAAAGACAACTTTTCCAAAACCAAAAATATGAGCAAAAAATGTAAGGAATGGATTCCACTTTTTTATTTTATTTGATTTTTTGTTAATGTGCATAAGCTACAAATGCTACTATGTATGATTGTGTGTTTTCTAAGTTTAGTGAGCACATCATTAGCTAACACTGCACTGGCTATATTATGTGGCTTACACTAGAAGAAGCCCTCAGTCAGAACTGAAACAGCCACTGTATTACAGTTTACTTTGAGAGTGAGCCAGACCTGGATGCTACTACATAAGTGTTACATTAGGTATGTTAGCAGCTCTGTGCTTTGCTTTTTTTATATGCTTTTCTCTGGTAACCTATCTTTTTTAGGAAGTTTTTAATCAGTGCAGAAGCAGCAAAAGAATAATACTGCACCTCTGTCATTTATGCTCTGCTGTTGATTACTTCTGTTGGATTGTATTGTTTTTGTGTGTCTGTCTATCCATCTTCCTTTTTCCTTCCTACTAACCTTCTGTGTGTACACATTGAAATGAGAGCAGGTTTTATTCCTGATCAGTGCAGAAGTGACCATGGAAATCTCTACAGAAAATAGAGATACTTGCACAAATGCCCCACAGGTATGTCTTAATAGGGGTGTATACTGACTGTGGACTCGAGCTGTGGCACCAACATTGATCAGTTTAGAGGTCTGTCTGTTATCTGTGAGATTGGACTGTTTTCCCATCTCTATCAGTCTCTGTAAAGATTGCACTGGGAGGATCAGCTGTTGCCTGGCTGATTCCTCTGTGAACTTAGCTGCTCTTACGTGTCTTATTACCAACTCGGTGTGGACCTCTGTGTATGCACATCTCTACTGCAGTTTATTCAGTGTGTATAGAGATTGTACATTTGCCCTTTGTCCCCTTTGAGGTTTGTGCATGTGAGCGATCAGTTTCCTGCTCTCACTACTGTGAAGATGAAGGCCCTGCTCTCCTCTGTATGTCAACGTGCGGCATGCGAGGTTGCTGGCTTACCGCCTGTCCTCGTCATTACTCTGTGAGCTCCCCTCACTTCCTCCCTCTGCCCATGCACAGAAAAGCCAGTTTAATGTCAGGTGGACTTTCAGAAGGTCTTTTCATTGCAGCACATTGCCACTCGCTTGTTCACTTTAGTCATGGCTCCCTTTTTTAGTCAATTTGAATGGATTGAAAGTGTTCAAGTCGATACCAATCGATTTTTGGCATGCAAGACTGCCCAGCTGATTGAAATAGTCTATAGCAGAAGGAGATGTAGTATATATAGTATTTTAGATTTGCTTTCAATGTTTTTTTTCTTTTTCTGAGTTACAACTTTGAAATAAGATGAACTCCAATCTTGATGACAAAGCTTCAAAGTATGTAGACTTTGAAACTGACTACTTCTCCCCAGTTGAACAATTTTAATGAAATTTTAAATTAATTGTGTTGGTGTTGTAGAGTGTTATTACCTCAGGGAGTTTGTTAATATCATCAGGTTGACTAAACCTCTAAATGCAACCCAGTTCACTTCATACGTCTGCTCTTTCTAACCCTGTGTGGGGACTGTTGCTGTTTGGAATGTTTATCCAGTTAAGAGGCAAAGCTTCAGACCATGCAGAGACAGAAGCAGTTTTCTTAATAGTTAAGTTAAGTTAAATACTTGAATCAGTAAGCCCCTTAAATTTCTGAGCCACCAGAACATTTGAAGTTTTGTTTGTCTGAGGGGAGAAGACCAATGTCTTTCTGTTTTCTGCCTCTTATCGTTGATTGAATGGGGCCTTCCTTTTCAGCATTCTTCCAACAACACCAGAGGCTGGCATTGCAGTGCATTGTAGGGTTGATATGTTTTGTTTGTGCTCCCTTTCTGGAAGTTGCAGGAGAAATCCTTCTGGTGATTCATTAGGCTCAGCTTTGCTTCTCCTGCCTTTTAAAAAGAGGACTGCAAGAGATGGAGTAGACATTTTATGTGTTGTTAAAGGAGCAGTTCACATTTTGGGAAATTTCTTGCTGAGCGTTAGATGAAGAGATTGATGAGACTCTTTAAGCTAAACTAATAATTTCCTGGCTTTAATTTGTGTTATCAATCTTCTCATCTAACTCTTGGCAGGAAACTGAAAGCATATTTTTCATTATGGCAAACATTTTATTTAACGAGAATGTAAAGTCAAGCTTGTATGTACAGATGTTGCACCAGCTTCCATTTGGCATGAAACAGCACAGCACTAAACCGAGCATCAGGGTCATTCCTAGCACAAAAATGACATCCAGCCACCGTGGGATTGGCTTGAAGTGCTTCTGTTTGCCACAAGCCTAACCTTTCCAAACATCCACCTGGTGTCTTTATTTTCCTCCTTCCATCAGTCAGACCCTCAGGGGAGGGAGTGTGAAGAACTAATAGCAGAAAGTGGTGCTGCTAAAAGTGGTTGAAATGGATCCCCTTTGTGGATGGGATGAGAGGGGAAACGCAAAGGAAATCCCTCACTGCGTGAACCTTTTGTGTGCTGAATAAAAACACTTGGTCTGGACCATTATGGTAGATGGACACCAGTTGTTTCAGTACAGCAGAGGATATGACATAAAACAAAGATATTGTTTGTGTGTATACATTCACGTAAAACACAACATGAACACCAACCATGATTCTATAGCAGTCAAGTGGATGGTTCTCGGAACTTGTAAAGCCCAAGGCTGTTATTTACTAATAAGCAATATGTGTTGAGAGCTGGCCTCAGATAAAATATACACACGCTGGCATGGAAGATGTAGAGAAGCTTGGTTTCCATTTCAAAAATGCCCACGATTACTGGTATTTATTGCCAGTAATTTTAACTCCAGATGGTTTGATGGTCAAGTGAAAGCATTGAGATTGTAGCGCTTTCTGGTATCTTTCCCAAGATAGCATCACAGCCCAACTATTTTCCCATCACTGCTACTAATGGACATCTCTTTTCAGATGATGTATCCCCCTACATATTCATCTTGACCCTAAAGACCTGACACTGGTTCCATTTTGACCTTGATTGTCATAACAAAGCCCACTATCATCTTTCAGTCTTGGAGCAATTGTTGTATTCTTTTGAAGAAAGGTGCTTTCATGTTGTTTCATTAGTTTGAACTTGAAAGTGTAGTGAGGAGGATGGATTAACATTTGTGATTTATCTCTTACCTTTGAAACATGACTCTCATCTTCTTGACTTTGTTTACGCAGCACCACGAGAGCTTGCTGGTACGCAAACAAGGCATATTTGTTTTTCTGTTTGTGTGGTTTGTTTTTCATCGCTTCCTAAAATAATCATAATTGGAGTAGTGGAGAGCAAATGAAATTATTCACAGTCCAGAAACATGTGAGTGCCTGAGCCACTGCTTGAGTTGAGGCACAACTATACATTGTCTTCTTTTCTGTCTCTCTCTCTTCACTCAGACCAGCCCGGGCCTTCTGCTGTGCTGTGCTGTGCTGACATAATGAGTATGGGGATGCTAAAAATACTAATGCACAAGTGGAGCATGCTGCACTGCACAGGTTTATGATGTACACTGTGTTTTAGGATGGCTGCTGGTGCTGCTGTTGTCATGTGAAGTGTTGAAGGAAGAACGTCTTGGTCTGTGATCCCGAACAAAAGTGCAGCTGTTTCCTTTTGACTAAGTTTTTGATCAGTGAACAATAATCTGGGTGACATACTTGTGATTTACAGTTCATTCACAATTCAACTCAGATCTAGCACTTCCTATAGTTGCGGTATCTGCAGGTACAGAAATGCACCCAGTTCGACATTTTGTAATATTCTGCAGTTGCATCTCTTCCAGTTCATGTTGAGTTCAGAGGTTAGTGTGGTAATGGTAGTGATTGGATGGAACTAGGAACAGGGTCATTGATTTGTAGGATAATGCTTCCAGGCATCATCAGTGGTGTGTGACGCCTAAAAGCTCCCCTCCGGACCTTCATCTGGACTGCAGCCATAATCCTCTGTGCACAGGCTGCCTAATGGATACGAATACAAGTATGCAGGCTTATTTAGGTACAGATGACTATGTCTTTGATTATTTCATCTAAATACTGATGATAATTTCAATATCAAGTTTTAGAATGTAAGAACATATACTTAAACCTGTGTTTTTTAAAATAAAAGATGTTCAGATTTATTTTGTTGATAATTTAAAGTTTACAAATTTAGTTAATAAATATTATATGCTGTATACAGTAATTATATATAGTGATCACAAACAAAAGCGCCATCACCACTGTGTTTAAATGCTTCCTCCTCTGCAAGGATTTGAATCCTCAAACTGAAAACGTCATGCTCAACCATTATGCTTTTGGTTTGGAGATATGATTGGGCTAGTTTGATCTTGCTGCATATCCACATTTAGTGGCATTGTGTTGTGGTGATATAGTCATTATTATGTTATTGTTTTACAAAATTTTGTAAGCACTATAACACAAAGCAGATGCTCCTAATGCCTGAGC
This sequence comes from Monopterus albus, assembly GCF_001952655.1. NCBI lineage: Eukaryota > Metazoa > Chordata > Actinopteri > Synbranchiformes > Synbranchidae > Monopterus > Monopterus albus. The sequence continues at coordinate 199,868 of NW_018128025.1, read as the reverse complement.
GAGCATTAACCACATGAAAGGGAGTTGTTTTTGACCTTGGGGGAGAGCGGTGTGTGTTTCGGTTACACAGTTTTATACATTACCTTGCATAAAGTTAAAGCTGCAGATGATGATTACTTTCATTATAGATTCATTTGACTTAATTACCTAACTGAGAAAATTATGAACATTATTAACAACTGTTTGAACTATGAAATGGCAAAAAACAAAATGGAAAATGTCTGACAGAATTTCCTAAAACCTGAAATGACACCTTTCTCTAACCAGCAGTCCAAAAAACGCAGTGAAAAAATTTATTGTACAGAGAAAAGAAGTAAGTCTTAACAATTGTTAAGCTGGACATGTTTGCTACAAAGAAGTGCTTAAACAATTCATAGTTTATGTAAAACCTTGTCAGTTAATTGTTTTTTTTTTTTTATCAACTTATCAATTAATTGTTTCAGCTACACCCATTTGGAACATTGAAATCTATCATTCTCACATATATAAATCCACTTGCAAATATTGTGACTATATGTAATATTTAGTGCACAACATGATAAAATGAAAGGGATTTGTTTTGTGTTTTAAGTGCTCACTCATCTCACTTGTTGGCATATTTCAGTGTTATCAGTGTCAGTTTAGTTGTTTTTTTTTAATGGGGCGTCAAAAAAAATCACAAGTTATAGTGCAGCAAAGCCAAGCTCGGAGTAAATTAACCATTAACGTTCATTGGTCTCTGTCAGGGTTCGGCGCGGGATGCGGCCGAAAAGTGTTTTGGTGAACTCAATTATACTGCCAGCCACCTTACCCCCCTCACCATACTTGGCAGCACTGTATCAGCAGTAAAGTCCTACAAGTTCCTGGGCTCCATTATCTCCCAGGAACTGAAGTGGGCGTCCAACATCAGGACCATCATCAAAAAGGCACAGCAGAGTATGTACTTCCTGTGCCAGCTCAGGAATGGATAATCTTTATTGGCCAAGTATGTTACACACAAGGATTTTTTTTTTCCAGTACAGAACTAAGGCAGCCAACGACTGTTGTAGACGACTGTTCTACCCACTGCACCATTGTCGCATCCTCAAGTTCAACCTGCCCCAGGAGCTGCTGATACAGTTCTACAGAGGAATCATCGAGTCCGTTCTCTGCACCTCCATCACTGTCTGGTTTGGCTCAGCAACCAAACAGGACAAGTACAGACTTCACTGGACATTTAGGACTGCAGAAAAGGTCATTGGTGTGAGCCTGCCCTCCATGGAGGACCTGTACACCTCACGGGTCAAAAG
>NW_018128025.1:186058-197756 GCF_001952655.1 Monopterus albus | reverse complement strand
TCCAAGCAGGCTAAGATGTCTTAAGGCTGTGGAAAAAAATTACACTTCCACTGTTGTTCACATGGAGAATATGGCAGGAGGAAGTGAAATTAAGCCAGAGGATGCTGCCAAAGCAAAGGGGGTGGTGCGGGAGATGAAGACTGAGAAATTTGTTCACTTCCTACATTTTATGCTGGACTACAGTACCATCTTATCCAAGTGCAGTACTAATTTTCAACATGACAACTTAACCAAAACACGAACAAATCAGTTAGTTCAGGGTACCACATCACGCTTACGCAGCCTGAAAACAAAACCTGGAGAAGACCATAAAACCTTGGACACAAAGTTCACAGTGAAAGAGGATGGCAGCATTTGCTACTGTGGAACTCCACTCACAAAAAGCCAGCGACCTGCTAGAAGAAGTGAGGGCACAGACAAAGGCACTGCTACAGAGATTCAGAAGATTATTGATAACACAGTTAAGTACATGGACAGCAGATTTAAAAATCTGTGTGAAAAGCCTCTCTCTTGTTTCAAAGTGTTTGACCCTTCCACTCTTCCCCACACCAGAGAAGAGCTGGCAAATTATGGGGATGAAGAGGTGGATTATCTTGTCACACATTTTGCCAGTTTGCTAAATGGGGAAGAGAAGGAGAAAATTCCACAGGAATGGATGGATCTAAAAATGTGGCTTGCACAACACCGGGGTAACAAGCTAGATTGTTTGTACAGAGATCTCCTCTCTGAGAATCCAGAACACCTTTCTCATATCTTGTTGCTGGTGAAACTAATGCTCACTCTTAGTCCATCGACAGCCATCTGCGAGAGAGGATTTTCCTGCATGAACCGAGTGAAGACCGCATATCGTACATCTCTACAGCCTGACGTCGAGTGCCATTTGTGACTTCAGTTGATATGTCAGATTCAATATGACACAGTTGCTGATTATTGATATTCTACATTAAAAATATTTTTCTTATTTTATTCGGGCTACTTAAATTCATTTCGGGCTAGTAAAAACCAAAGAGTACCTGCCCGAAGGGCTACCAGGGATTTTGAAATTTTGCGAGCCCTGATGAAGGGATACACTGAAGCAGAGACAGTCAGACAGACACCGAATGTAATGGTTGGTGGGAGGTCAATTGACAGTCCACCTGGAGTTCCTCTTCAGAGCTGAGCTGCCAAGGCTGGTGGAGCATCATCCCCGTGTGCCTCTGTTGGCCCTTTTGTGATTCAGGAACTCTCTCTGTAGCTCATTAGAATTTTTATACTTTCTTCCCTCCAGCGAGTACTGGGTGTTGAACGGGCACGCAAATGAGGCTATCTTTCTGCTTTGTATATTCATGTTCACATGCAACTGTGGGAGGAGAAAAACAAAGATGAAATTAATCACTCTATCCTTGTCCCTCCCTCCTCTCTCATCCCTCTCACCCCCTTCAAGTTCAAATCTCCTGTAGACTTCTTAACTAGCTTTATTTAATTACAGACAGCTTTAGAGTGTATACACAACTGCTGTTGACCTAAATCAGGAAACTGGGACATTTTCTCTCTTTCTTTCTCTCTCTCTTACTCCATTCTTTTGATTTTGTCTGTTTAGACGTGAGCACAAGCAAATTAGCTGAGCACAGCCATCACTTTGACTATCTTGCTCCCAGTGCCTGTCTCTCAGCTGCCTCTGCCTTGCTTCTGCATCTGAATTAGCTGGCATCCAGCTACATGACCACGGCTTCTTCTTCTACCAATTTAGTTTAGAAGATGTGAAGGGAAATTGGGAATCTCATTCGTTTGGGATCACTGACAGGAGGAGAGTCATTATAAAACAAATTAGAGAGCAGCCTCTTTGTTTGCACTGATGTAGTTCCAGTAATGGGCAAGATTAAGGCAGAGTCTGCAGCAGCTCCTCTAGCTAACACAAATTCAAAGCACCACAGGTTTTCTGGTGGGATGGTAGAGTATAATTATTTTTATGGTGCGAGATGGGACTACTCTCTTTCCGTCTGTGTCTCCCTCAGTGTAGCTCTTGGCTATATGATTCCCTAGGTGGTTTACTTTGACAAGCACAGCTTCACACTTTTTTCCTTTGTTTCTCCAAGCCCAAAATTCTCCAACCCCAGGAATAATCCTCCTTAATCCACCAATGGCATGCAGCACACAGGAAAATAGCCCAGACGACAGCGGAGCCCCTTAGCCCCACAGGAATGTTGGACCACTCATCCATACACACAGGCCATACATTCAAATAAACAGTGCAGCACAGTGAGGAGCTAAACAAACCAGCTCATTCCAAAGATCATCAGCTACCCACCCTTGTGTACATTAGCAGTTTTGCTCTCATTTATATTGACTCCGAATGAACATGAAAACAACTTTGCAGAATGAGGCACCTCTTAGATTTTTTTTTTTCATGAGACCTACATTTTCTGACAGCGAGCGTCATGTGAGGTGACAAACACACGGAAGGAAGGAAGGAGATACATTTCCTACTGAAACCCATTAGACACTGTTACACAAATGACTTCCCTGGAATGTTTATGTACAGTTTGTAAGTGAGAGAATCCAGTTATTTGACAGTTGCTGTAGTTTTCAATAAACCTGTGTTCTGTAAAGCAGCTAAGTCCAAACTTTATTCACTTCACTGCCCCATTACATGCCCATATTTCTCTCTCTGTGTGTGTGTGTGTGTGTATGTGTGTGAGAGACATCCATTATTGATGTAAGTTAAAGCAGATTTTTTTTCATGCTGGCCTTCTACTGTCTGGGAGTCCATATTGAGGAGGAACCTGGGGCATGAATACCTCTAAACTGCTTAAAAAGGCCCAGCAGAGACTGTACTTCCTACGGGTGCGCAGGAAGAACAACATCTCCCAGAGCAGCCGACGTTCTCCTGGGCTGTATTAATGACCCTCTGGAGCGTTTTCCTCTGAGCCACTGTGCTGCTGCTATACCATACACATATACAGTATGTAAGGATGCTCTCAATGGAGCACCGATAGGACACCAGCAGTCTCTGGGGGATAAAGGATTATCTATCTTATGTCTGACATGCCAACAAGCCATGGAATCGAAACCAACCCTCATTTTTCAGGTTTCAGCATGTGAGGCTTTAGTGGAAGGGATGAGCATCAGTGTCAATCTAGACATGGACAGACACACACACATACACTCATTCATTGTCCATAGCTTGTGGTTCATAGGCAGTGGAATGCATATCACATGAAAACATTTTATTGTTATTCTATGGCTTGGGCTGGAGGACACCTCATGTACTTGTCATATTTCTTAGTTCAGTCACCCCTCACTGGTGTCGCTATCTTGTCACTGTTATGTCAGCTCCATCGTAGTCCCCACATTAAATGGCTTCCTCTGCTCTTACACTGTTGGGGTTGGAAGGACTTGTGGCAGAGCTTCCAAAGTTTTACTGTTACTTGGAATTGCCTGATACCAAGTGATACACACTGTGCTTGAAAACACTGTTGAATGACTCTTTGTTTGAAGGCACTCATGATACTAAAGTGTATGATAAACAGCTTGGCAGATTGCATTGGATACTAAACTGGGCTAGAAAAAAATTATGCTTTTCAACTTTAGCAATACAATAATTAATCACAAGGACTCATTATTCAAACATAAATGTCATTCCCAGTTGAACATGTTGCTTAGTTTGTTATAATATATGTAAATAACCACACAATGTTTTAGACCTGGGTTGGTTTCATGTTTAATTTCTGCCTCAGTTGCACTTCCTCTGATTTACTCTCTCACCTCTCTAAGAAAACACGGCATACACATTCTGTGAAAGTTTGTCACTGGCAATTTTTTTTTTGTATCTCTGCATTTCTGTGTTAATAATATAGAATTTAGGTTGGCATTTACAGATAATTTCCATGGTGATATATGTTTTTAAAGCTGGGCTTACATGAAATGAATCATTATGTAGACACTTGACCATGACCACACACTGCCAAGTGTTCCCTTTATCCAGCAAATGTATTAGTAGTCTGCATTCAGTTGCTGTCTAGTCTGTTTATTTGACTATCCATTTGGCCATTATGTCATTTCAGTGTGATGCCCTTTATTTCCTTGCTGGACTTGCTGCTTCACAAAATGTTGTTTAAATTGTTAACTTAGCAGCTCTCTCTCCATCATAAGAGAAACTTATATTCAAAGCTACAGATTTGTTCCTGGTATGAAGCAGTGACTAGCTAGATTAGCTGGTAATATGGTATGCTCCAGTGGCTTGTGTTTGTGTAGCACCCGGCATCTGTGTGTCCTTGAGTGGAGTTTCAGAGTTAGTCCACGCTACCACTTCCCAAGAAGTGTCTTTAGTTGTCCTGGCTGTGCTCTGAGGCTATCACCGTCTGTCGGGGTCTGTGTGCACGCATGCTGCATTTGCGCCTGTCCCGCTTGTGCGATCGTGCATGTTTCAATCAGAGCTTCGCTCCATATCTCAACCACACGCAGTGAACTTGAGCACACATCCAGCATCTAAACCTGCCCTCAGCAGCCCTTCAGCTCAGCACAACCCACACTGTGGTCTTTTCATTCACTCTTATCCTTTTCATACACTCCCAACTGATTCAAATCACTGACTGATACTCTCACTTCTTTTATACAGTCTCTGTCTCTGCTTGTCACTGAGCTCTTTGTTTTATCTCCTCAGGAGCAGAGTTGAATGAAGGCTATTAGGCCAGGATGTGAAGTGAATGAATAGAATGTGAATACACAGCATTTGGGATACAAGTCCAGTGAGATGTTCTCTCATCTCTTTGTGATGCTTGTTTTATTTTTCCCCTCTTTGTGTTTTTATATAGTTTGCACTAAACTAAGACTTACTGGCAGTGGAATTGCCAAATTTGTGTAGACATGGAAACAAGTCATATAATTGCTTAGATTGTTTTCAACTGTATAATTAGCTTCAGCTCTATCATCAACATTGCATTTCTCTCCTTACCAGTTTTTGTCTTTTCCCTTTATCTTTAGCTGTAGCAACTTTAGTTCAGCAGCAGATTTAAAAGTTACATTTTATATCTCTCTCTCTCCCTCTGTGTGTGTGTGTGGCACTAGAGCGGAGGGTTGCTAATCATAGGAACAATTTTAAGTCAACCTCTTCTTTAAAATGGTAAATGGACTGTATTTATATAGCGCATTTTTCCACAGTGTGTTGCACTGGCCAAAGCGCTTTACAGGAGATGATACACCATTCACCCATTCACACACAACATTCACACACTGATGACGACAGGCTGCCACACAACGGCGCTAGTCAGGCCACCAGGAGCATTTCTGGGTTCTTGCTCAGGGACACTTAGGCATGCGGGGAGTCCGGGAGTCAAACCACCAACCTGCTGGTCAGGAGATGACTGCCCTACCTTGTGAGCCACAGCTTGTTTATATACTGCTGGCATGGCACTCAAAGGTGCATGTTAACAAAGAGATACAGATGTACAGATACTGTACATATTGTAGCTAGATTAAGATGTTTCATAAATACCGAGGGATGTGCGTGGCTTTTCTGAGAAATGAAGCAGTAAGAGCACTTTCTCGTTTCCTTGTTGCCCTTAGTGCTATAGCCCTAAACACTAGAAACCCAGAGAGCGTTACTGCCCTTTTATTGCCATGTATGCATAGTATAATTACCCCTTAAATACATCTATTTAGTGTCAGGCCACATGTATAGATCTCACTGCAGTGAGGAATGCTGAACAATAGTTTAATTTTAGTATGGAGGATGTGTTTTTGTGCGCTATGGAATTGTCTGTACTTGTCATCTGTGGACCTCAGTGTCACCGCTGTCTCCCTACATTGATAATGGTGGTGATTATGTTGCGGCAGCATGTTGCCTTAACAACACATCAGTGTTCATAACAGGTTATGTCTGTGTATAATGAAATGTGTAACTGACTCCTTGGCTACTGTTGTGCAACAGTCTAGCAGGTTTAACTAAGAAGAAAACCTCCATATGATTGTCTATGGCTCAGTGCAGATTCAGAGACACTGGGCTACCCCTGCTCACCATGCCAACACCATGGACGTGGTTATGTTTGTGTGTATCGTGTGTCTCCACAGAGCTATTTGTGCCATTTCATGCATGTTGAGATATTATATGTGTGCAGAAGAACATAGCTTTTTATCAGAGTGAGGTGGGGGAAATCTTTTTAATGAGGTGATAAGAGCCAGCTGTCTGCTATGATAGAACAGAATTAATGTATGTATGATACCAGCACATTAACACAACAACACATGTTGAGTGTACAAATGAGAACTATCATTTACACATATGCTGCACAGACATTCTGTGTCATCTTCAGGCTTGAAAAGGTTCAAAGTCCAATATATTCATTCAAGAAAGCATGAAATTTACAGTTCTCTGGCACTTGGCAATCAAACAGGATTAAGTAAAATAAAAAAGTACAAAAAAAACAAAACAAACTTTGAATGACACATACAATATAAATACAGGTGCGCTTAAAAAAAATAAAACCCAAGAACCATAGAGTGCATTTGGGAAGCACAAGGTATATTCTCCTAAATATTGCTTACTGTTTTTTCCCCCAGGGGGATGAAGGAACTTGGATTTCCTCATGTACACATCATCCATGTTACCTGTTGAGCCAGAGATGCACTGAAATTGTAACCTTTTGCATATTACATTTATAGCAAAGCTGTTACAGACAGAACGTTTAGTGAACTGTTTGTGAAGTTGGGTAATGTGGTATTGGTGTCAGCCAGAGAAGTGCATGAGAAACTTGTTTAACCACACCACTGTAGAGCACGGATCGGGCTGCCTATTCCTGTTCAAACCCGACCCGTGCCCGAGAGTGTGTCATCCGAACTGGACCTGTACCCGACAAGCTTATTGTATTATATATAATGTCAAACCCAACCTGAGCCTGATGCAGTTGAGTTTGTGTGGTGTTTTTTTAAATTTCTGTCTGAACCCGGCCCAAACCCTTAGGTACCTGCCGGGTCCCTTTGTGCTCAGTTTGAGTATCCACACGCTACACCTCTGGTACTATTTATAGCTTCACCACACTCAAAGCATACACATGGTTATGATAACAATTTAAAACATTGCAGCTGTAATTTCTAACAGGATTATCACTTTAGATTGCATTATTATCACATCCTCTCTGTATCATACAGCAGTCGCTTTTGACTTATTTGACTGTTGTGCATGTTTTGCTCCCTGCTCTCACTCATCCACACCTCCTCATGCTGGCCATGCCATCACTGTGTACACTTTTGACAGGGGGCATCGCTCTTGTCTCTCTCAAACTGACATAGAGAACAGGGTCAAACAAAGTGGAGTGAGATACACGAGAGCTGAGTTATATGCCTCTTTTTGATTCTCTCCCTTGCTTTCTGTTTCACCCTATATCATCATGTCTATCTTCTTTTCTATTATCTCTCTCTCCACTGTTTTTGTTTGCCTGTCTCATTGTTCTGCTGTTTTTGTGTCCTTCACCTTTTCTCACTGTCTCCCTATCTATCTTTACCCAGGCTGCCTCCCTTTTCTCCCCAGTCAGCACAAATCCCACTAGTGTCTGAGCATCTGTAAGCTGTGGCTGTAGGCTACACTGTTTCACACTGTCTCTCCCATTTTAAGTCTCTTGACAGGCACATAACACATACAAAAATCTAAACTGAGCTATTTCAGCACTGGTAAGTGCCTTGCTTATAAAATCACATTGATTTATTTTCACCTTGCAGCAGCATCTTCCATTTTTTTTAACACCACATTTTTTATTTTTGACCAACTGGCAATGTGAGAAGAAGTCATAGATGCTTTTTTAGTGGGTTTTGTTGCATCACTTTTCATCATAGCTTCATCATTTTCAGAGTGGACCTGATTGTTACAGCCTGGAGCAATAAAATTGAGTGTGTTTAAACATTTCCAGTGGTGACTGAGGGTCTTTTGCTGATGTCTTATCAGCGAAATGTGATGTCAGACACGGTTTAATAGTGCTACTGCCAACTGGCTACACAATCACTGATGTCACACACTCACAGGTATTCACATCGTTCTGTTCAGGCCACATGTGTTCACTCTTTTGATTTCACAGCTTTGTGTGCATGTATGTGTGTTCACAGCTGCATATGTCACTGCAGTAAAAGAGCAAAATCTTGAATCAAATAACAGTATTTGATTCAACAGAGCCTGAAGTGTGAATAGAGGTCTGTCGCACCAACTCTTACATGAAAGCAAGTGTTTGAGGGATGGTAGAAAGGAAGTGGAGAGGTTGCAGTTGAGTCAGAATGAGAGAGAGGCAGAGTGATGCAGTAGGTTTCATCTGACTCTCCCACTTTTAACCGTTATACCTGAAGAAAGAAAAGCAGATGTTTCTCTACTCATCTTTTTTCCATCTGTTCATGGGAGCTGCAGCCTACTCTCCAGTTATCTAACCCAGTCCCTCTGATTCTCCAACTATCACTCTACAGTATCTCTTTGTCTCCCTTAATCTTTTCTTTTTTGTTGCTTTATTACCAGCCACTCCCACCCCCTTCGTTTCCCTCCTCTCCATCTGTATATTTTAGCCGTTCTTCCTCCACTCTGTGCTTCTCTCTGCAGGGTGGGAGGATGTGTAGGCAGTGGTGTTGGTGTGACTTCAACTGCTGCTAAAAATCAACAGAGCTGCAGCTCTCAGCATTTGCATCTGGAGTGTTAAAAGGACAAGAGAGAAAATAGATACTTTCATTTTTTGAGCGTTATGCCATGGTGCTGGTTTGAAAATTCAAGTAACCACAAAATAGTTGGAAGGATAACTCAGGTTTATTACAGCTTACTGTGTAGTTTTGATCATTCTTATAATAGAGCACTGCAACATTACTAAAGACGAGACACACAGGGAGTCAGAAAATCATAGACATTTTAACAAGCCTCCAGATTAGCTGATTGAACTTCCTGATTCTTGCTCAAAATGGTCACTCCCATAGTTTTACAGTTTGAGGGTTTAACCTCACATTAGGTGTGCTCATTTTCGGTTTTCCTTCCAAATAAAGTGGGTTAACTGTTGTCTTGTTATCTTAATTGATACAAATAGTAGAAATGATTGTTTTAAAACTGTACTGATCAATATTTTCAAATTAACAATGGACAAAATTGCTTTGTATATTGCAAAAGGTTTTTGTAGTGACAAACCTATGAATCATCACCCGGCTCTGCAGTTCCTCTCTACTTTATGGATGTTTTAGTGTGTTTCAGCTCTTTGTCTTGGGTTTGTAGCCCTCAGCTTTAATGTTTTATTTTGTTCACTTTTGCTGCTCTCACCTGGCTTTCCAACTGTTTTTCAGAAAAAAAAACTGATAAACACACTGTATGCTAACTGTCTGTACCAAACACCATACAGCTGCACTAGCTAGTCATGTCATAATCCATTGATGAAAGCTACAGAAACGGGGAAATGACAAATATTTACAGGTGAGATAAAGCCCCTAAATAGCCATCTCGTCTGAACTTTTGATTCAGTGGGCTAACTAATACCTACACTTAGCTAGCTTTGGAACAGCACACTCACTCACACAGGCACCCAGATACAAACTAATGCCTGGGACTGAAGTGAGGTTTTAGTGCTGACCTATATTTCTCTATTTAATCTGAGTAATTTATGATTTCTCCTTTTCAGGCCATTAGGACAGATTGAATGTCACTATAGTTGACACTTTGTCACTATATCGCTGGGGCAAAAGCTAATGTTACCGTAGCATATTATTCTAATGACAAAACTAATAAAAAAAAACATAGTGTTTTTAATTTATTTTCTATGTTAAATGCATGCTGCATTTTATTTAGAGGGTGTAAAACAAACTCTATCTGTATGTGTGGATGCGTTTACAACAGCGGCAGTTATGTTAGAGGAAATGTGGAGGGGAAACCAGCAATAGTTCATAAAAGTTTAGACTTTCTCTTGTTAATCAGTAGCCACGTGTCTCACCTGCACAGCTTCTGTTTATTTTTGAGTTCTTTCACAGGTCAGATACTGTAGGTATACGTTTTCATTCAGTCGTTGACACTGAAGCAGTGCTGAGATGTTATTGAGCCCAGAGCTGCACTTTTAGTCATGCAGTAATAAAAAACAAAAAACAGTAATAACATTCCTCACACAACTCTGCTTTCAAAGCTTTTGCTCCACCACCATGATTTGAGCAAAGGGTTATTGTTGCTAGTGAGTGGTTTTGTGATTGTGGTTAGGTTGCTATCTCCACACACAAAAGCACTGAAAGAAACCTGGCGGCTGGCAGTGGAGGGGGAGAAATGAAAGCTGTTCCTCCTGGATAATTCTGCCAGCCTGGCTTTTGTCTGCGCTGCCTATCAGACCTTTATGTCGGTGCATGTATGTGTGTTTTTGTCTGTTTCTGTGTGCACAACTGCCAGGTTGAGTCTTGGCCTTCTCCGCTCTGTTGCTTTCAGAGATCTGCCTGCTCCCTTCTCCTGCTGTTGACCCCTGATGTTTCCCTTGCTTTAAAATGTGTGATGTAACTTCCCATCATTCCAAGCTCAAATAGAGAAATCACCTTTTGCAGATTCACACTAATGCACACACACTAACTTCATCTGTGTCCAGCTACACTAAAGTGTCAGATGTGTGTGTGTGTGTGTGTGTGTGTGTGTGTCATAAAGTGTGCCTCATCTATGCATACGCACATCTTTGTCCTAAGTCCTTTTGTGTTGTTAACCACATTCACCCCCTCACTGCTTTGAATCCATGAAGAGGTGGGATGCATAAAATATTTTGACATTACATGGAGGCATTTTAGCTCCTTTTACTTCACAACATTAAAAAGATAAATGCCTGGAACCTTTGCTTAGGGCAGGGATGGCCAATTCCAGTCCTTGAGGGCCGCTGTCCTGCTTGTTTTCCAACTATCCCTGCCTGACCTGCTGCTGGATTATTAGGAATTGGCCACCCCTGGCTTAGGGGCACAGTGTGCATAGGGTTGGCATAGCTAAGCTAGTTTTGGTCTAAGTAGGAATGATTCAGGTAACATTGCTGCAATAAAAGGCACTTTTGGTTTGGCAAATGCAGTTGTGCTTTTAAAAAATGAATGCACAGAACAATCAGCTTTTTAAATTTCAGTACTTCTTTACAAATGTGTGTCTGTGTGTTTCATATAGCTATTCCCATGAACAATATAAATATTCATGATGCCTCCCTACATTGGAGGCCGTGAAACACCACCAGTTGCTGTGTTGTGAAATTAGCATATTAGTGATATAAATGCTGTATAATTAACACATGGGAGTGGATTATCCATGTGAATCACCGTCAGATCTGTCGGAGAAAAGAAAGGGCCAGGCTAATGAGGTTAAAAACCATACTGAGTGCTTTGAATAAAATTTTTCATGTTGTTTCATCAGTCACTTATTCATACTTAATTTTTTTTTTACTTTAATGGTAGAATTTCTGTTAAATTGAGACGAGCAGAAAAATAACATTGAGCTTTGATTATTTGTGAATACCTTCAGTTGGCCCTTTTTTGAAAGAGTTTGGGCTGTTTCTGCAGGAAGAGGGCTAATTTTCTTCGTACAATGGCAGTATTTTCGCATTCACAGGAACTATCAACAGATACTCTGTCAATAACAACAGATTGGGGAGTGTTGATTGAGCTGGTTTCTAGCTAAGAGTATTTAGGTTTTTTACTTGATTGTGAATTGTCTTTTAAAACCCCCATTGCTAATGTGGTTCGAAAATTACGGGTGAAGATTGGATTCTTTTAT
>NW_018128025.1:172538-186026 GCF_001952655.1 Monopterus albus | reverse complement strand
GCACGCAAATATTTAATATCAGCGACCTTTCTTCCCCTGTTGGATTATGGTGATGTACTGTATATGAATGCCTCAGCTAGATGTCTCCATTCTTTAAATGTGGTTTACCACAGTGCCTTGAGGTTTGTGACGGGTTGTAGTCGACTAACACACCATTGCGACCTATATGTTAAAGCACAGTGGTCGTCTCTGAGCATGCGAAGACATGTTCATTGGATGGTGCTAGTGTACAAGGCTTTGGTAGGCCTAGCCCCGGCATACTTATGCTCTCTTTTACATAGATCGGATACCAAATATGCCTTACGGTCTTGTGATAAGTATCAGCTCATGGTGCCGAGAGTTCGGACCGAAAAAGGGAAACGGGCTTTTGGATTTGCCGCTCCCTCTTCGTGGAATAGTTTCCAAGCAGATTTTAAACTTACTGAATTATGCTCAGTTAAAGCTTTTTATTCTCTTATGGCTCTTAGGCAACAGGACTCTATTGGTCAGTGTATGTGTTTTTAAATTGGTTATATTGTTGATTATTGTATTTATGGTTTTGATTGTTTAAATGTTTAATGTTTTGATTTGTATTGAAACTTATGTATTGACGACAGGTGTTGTTGACCTCTTGGCCAGGTCACCCTTGTAAAAGAGATCGTGATCTCAATGGGTTTTTTACCTGGTTAAATAAAGAGAAAGAAGAAAGAAGAAGTTTTTTTTTTCTTCTAAGGATTTTAGACAGAGTGACAAACAAACCAAATGTAACAGGTCTTGACTTCAAGTTGCAACTTAAAACACATACAAGCCTAATCCATGCCAGGTTTTCTAAGGATTGATGGTTACGTACAGTAACCCAAGCTTCTATGAGTATACAGTAGGTGTAGCCTTCTAAGAGCTGTCGATATTGGGTTTATCCCTTGCACATGCGCATTCCTGAAGAGATTCTTTTGCGCCCTGTGCCCTGCACTGGGCTGTCCTCAATTAGGTCCGCAGTAGTAGTATAAATGCCACTGTGACCTGAGCTCACCTCCCTAAAAACGAGCACTTTTTCTTCAGCTGGCGGGGGTGGGGACAGCAGGGCTGCCAGCTTAGAGGGCTACACCTATACTCATAGAAGCTTGGGTTACTGTACGTAACCATCATTCTATTTTGTATAGGCTTCGCCCTCTAAGAGCTGTCGCTATTGGGATAAAGCGCAGCTGGATGTAGTCAATGCCCTGTTGGCCCACCGCCGCCCAAGAGCATTATAAAACCACATACCACAGCCCGGGTGATGGGGGAGAGTTATGGTGTGTGTGTGTGTGTGTGTGTGTGTGTGTGTGTGTGTGTGTGTGTGTGTGTGAGTGTAGCAGGGCACACACTACACCAGCGCACAGCAATCAGACCGCCAACAGAAAAAAGAGGGCGGGTTGGAGTTGGCCGATTATTAGCCACCTGACTGAGTGACCCACAGGCATGGCCAGTGCTCAGCGGTGGTGGCGCATTCACATGACACCACGGGGAGGGGGGACACCGTCGTGCGCGAAACTCAGGACCAAGTAAGCCAGTGAGAACTCGGATGCAACCCGAATGTAAAAACGGGTGAAAGAACAAGAAGCCCAGGAGGCTGCCATGCAGATATCCTCCACAGCCATGCCTCTAAGAAAGGCAGTGGAGGACGCGATGGCTCGCGCAGAATGGGCTCTGATGTCATGTGGGGGTCGCTCCTGGCCAACATGTAAGCCTATGTAATAGCTTCACACAGCCAGTGAGACAGCCATTGTTTTGTTAAAGGCTGCCCAAGAGAACGGCTCCTGTAATGCACAAACAGCTGTTGTGCCTGCCTGACAGCTGCCGTGCACCCTACGTAGTGGGACAAAGTGCGCACCGGGCAGAGGACATGAAGGTTCCTCTCTGACTCGTCTCTGTGAGGAGGAGGGAAGAACCCATCCAGGGAAATAACTCTGGATCGGTAAGAGGATGAGATTATTTTAGGCACATACGCGGGGTTCAGTCTGAGAATGGCCACGCTGCCGTCCCCGCGGATTAGGAGGCACGCCGGTGATACAGACAGTGCACACAGATTGCCCATGCACTTAGCCGAAGTTAAGGCTAGGAGGAGCGCTGTTTTCAGAGAGAGATGTTTGAGAGAGATGTGTGCCATGGCCTCAAAAGGAGGCCCGCTGAGCACGTGTAAAACCAGAGGCAGGTTTCACTGTGGCATCATTGTGCGTATCACAGGCCTCAGTCTGCCTACACCCCTGAGAAAACATTTTACTAGTGGGTATGCAAATATGGTTTTCTCTCCAAAACCTTCATGGCATGATGAGATGGCGGTGGCATACACTTTCACAGTGGACAGAGCCAGGTTTCTTTCAACCAGGGTTTGTAGAAACGTCAGCACCTCAACCACCGGGCAGGAGGTGGGAGCTGTGCCCTTCTCTATGCACCATCGCTGAAAAGCTGACCATTTTGCGGCATAAGATGCCGTTGTTGACTGGGCTCTGGCACACTGAATAGTGTGCACCACCGCTGGGGGCAGTCCTATGTTCTCCAGTCGTTCCCGTTCAGGGGCCAGGCCCACAGCCGCTGACCTATCACGGGGAACTGCTGGATTGCGCCGTCCAGCTGAGAGAGTGTGTCTCCCTGCCAGGGGAGTTGCCAGGGATCCCCCGCCAGCAACTGAACCATGGTCGGAAACCAAGCTGCGCTCGTGCACTCTGGAACTATCAGGAGGACGCGCAGCTGCTCGTCTTGCATGCGTAAGAGGAGCCGTGGGATTAATGGGACTTGGGGGAATGCGTAGAGAAGACCTCTTGGCTAGGAGTGGTTAGCGAAGGCATCCACCCCTAGAGGCGGATTGTCTCTGGCATACAGTGAGAACAGCCACAGCCTGTGACAGACACGTGCCTCCCCAGCCGAGCAGAGATGTGTCTGTGAACACCGAGACGTGTGACGTGGCTCTGCCCAGGGGAACTCCCCTCGTCAGCACATTGGGAGTTCCCCAGTGCTCCAGGTCTGATTGGACCGAGGGAGGGACTGTGAGCATGCGCCTCCTGTGGCACACTGGCCGTGGCCGTGGCTTTGCAGATCTCTTCTGTTGCCTCTGAGGGGAGGGCCCCGGGCCGGACAGTGAGAGAGGACACAGATGAGGAAAGGAGAGCAATGTTGTTTATTGCAGCTCCGGCCTGGGAGGCGCATTGGTGGATGCGGCCCGTGAGCCGAGCGGTGACCTGGTCTTGGGGTAGCGGAGGAATGGGCTGCCGTTTGCTGAAGAACACTACCTTTGGAAGCAGGATGGAGAAGATATTATTTTCCAGCGGCGGGACGGCGGGGAAACCTAGGTCAGTCATCCCTTCGACTCTGGTGAATGGCTCGTAGCAGGTGACTGGAGCTCGCAGACCCCAGGCCATTCTTCCACCTCGGAGAAGAAGGGCTGAATGGTGGGAAAACTGGCCAGACTGGGGAAGGCTTACACAGCTGCTCCAATTTGTAGTAATCCCCTACCATGTCTGAGGGGGCAGGGGGTGGGCTAGCCGCGGGAATAGAGATGCCCTTACGGCCTATAGAGGGAAACGAGTCAATGGACCCGGGTCCACTGATACCAAGGAACCCCAGGGGATCATCCGCCATGGGGTCATCACTGTGTGTAGCCCAGGTGATGTCGTCATCTTGGTCTTTCTCTTTCACGGCAGCGAAAACATCCACTCTCTGCTGTTTCTCCGCCACAGGCAGGCAAGCACAGAAGGGGCAAGAGAGGAGAGAGGGCCAGCTTGGCTTGCTCAGCGCCGAGGCAGGCATTACAGCAGGGATGCGGGTCGCTGGACATAATGAAGCCCGTGTCGCAGCCAGGACATACAGTGACAGCAGGGCGGCGCTGGATTCCGGTGGAGAAGGAAGTTTGTTCTTTAGCCATAGGAATTTTGGAATGCTCTTTAGAACTGTTGAAGAAAAAGAGGGAAACGAGCTTAGGTCACAGTGGCATTTATACTACTACTGCAGACCTAATTGAGGACAGCCCAGTGCAGGGCACAGGGCGCGAAAAAATCTCTTCAGGACTGCGCATGCGCGAGGGATAAACCCAATAGCGACAGCTCTTAGAGGGCTATGCCTATACGAAATAGAACTTGATTTACACAGAATCATTCATTTGCAAACTAGCAACCGCAGATATGGTTCTAATGGATTAAAGTGAAGTGATCAAAATGCACCCTCTGACTTCAAGATCCCATGAGGACCCAGTCACTGTCTGGTAATGAGTAGGTTATTTGCTTCCAGTGCAACTTTGTTTGGTCAAATATCTGGATTCACACTGCACCTAATGATTATTTTCATTATTGATGATGCTATCAGTGATTTTTTTTATAATTAATGATCAAATAGTCGGTCTGCAAAATGTCCAAAAATAACAAATCACAAGTTAAATATTTTTGTTTTGTTGATCCAAAAGGCTAAATATTCAGTGGGTAGTTTGAGATATGCCAGTCCAATTTATCTAGAACTGGATGCATTCATTTAATAATGACATTGACAAAAAAAGCAAATCAGTTAATTGAATAATCTGGTTAGCCATGTACTGTGACACAGAGAAACTCCTGTGCTTGACAGTTACAGGTCTTCATGGATCCAAGTTTTGGACCAAAGATTGTAAACAGATTGGCCTGAAACCCGACATGTTGAATTTGATTTTCACAACAAAGAGACCAGTTCAAAAGGGACCCAAGGGGAGTTAAACCCAGTCTGAAATGGATGTAAGATAATTAGACCCATCCACCTCCAGTTTTCTTTTTTTCTTTCTTTTTAAGTATTACACTAAATGATCAGAGCTCAGATATTAGATCAGAGATTTGAGGCACTACAATAGGACCCTACCCATACCTGATAAGAGAAAATATAATTAGGCACTATCCTTATTTGGATCCCAGGTTGGGTCTCAGTTACTGGGAACCAGTTAGATTTGTGAAGGCCTATAGTTTACCCCCTGTACAGTTGTCATGGAAAGGGAAATTGGTAAGAGAGACCAAAACCATTTTTTGTACCAGGCTGCAAAACAAGTTTATTGTACTGTAAAGTCAGGCAATTTAACATAGAAGTCTATGGCGAATGACTTCCTTTTGGAGGCACTTCTGCACTGGCTTCATTTCTCAGCTTCCAAGGTTGCTGCTTGATGTCATAAAAGTCATATACGATATGTAAGCTATGTGTCTGTATTCTATATGATTTAGGCTAAAATAAAATACTGATAAAAAACTGGATACAGCACCAATAGTTCTTAATTCATGAAGCACCTTGATTTTTGGATTTTTAAACTGATGACTTTTAGATTACAATCAAACATTTTTAAACAATACCTTTACTGAGAATTTCAGTATTTAGTACATATCATCTTGCCTGCTGGGCTTTCTTTACCAGCACATCTCTTTCTTATGACCTTCACATGAGCTGAGAATGTCAAGGTTCTGCTGTCATGTGTTTTGTGATGGCTTTGTCATTGTGTTGCTGTTTGTTTACCCATGTGTACACAGCCCTTCTAGGCTGTCATCTTTGTGTAATGTCTACTTTAGGGATGATAGTCTGGTCAAGAATAGCAGTGTCCTCGCCATGACCCAGCAAACTGGTGTCACATAAAATCAGGCTGTGTGTGTTTGTGTGTGCCAGAAAAGATCAGAGTTTGCCTTTTGGTAGCTGAACTGCTGCTGAGTGCAGCCCATCTGTAAATTTTGTCTAACAGATTTGAAATACAGACACTGTGTGTGGGTGTGTGCTCATGTCATATCTAAGCATCAGCAAGTCTGTTTTTGTTCAATTTATGCAATAGGATATTCGCGCACCAGTGGCATCCACTTAGATATGCTATACTTGTGTGTGTGGCGTCCGTGTGCATTGGTCCACTTATAGGATTTCCCCCCCGCTATGACTGTTTATGTACTCTGTGACAGCTGTGTACCAGAACAGCCATGAATGGCATCCTTCTTCCCATTTTCACTTGTGTTCTCTTTTTTTCTTGAGTGAAAGAGGAAACATACTGCAATCTCAGCAAATGTGAGAAAGCAACAACAAATCACTTCTCTCATGAATGTACACCTTTCCTGTCTCCTCAGTGCATCATTTGGCGGTCAGCCAGTCCAGACGAATGATAGACAGGCCGCTTGGGCCAGGTGGATGACAGGCAGTCAGAGACAGATGGACATCTGACAGCTGGCTTGTGGATCGACAGGAGAGAAGCTTTCACTTCACAGAAAGAAAAAAAAACAGTGACTTGAAACTGAATAATTTAGTTTGCTGCAGCTGGGAAAGTCACTTGGATAATTCATGCATTGGGCACATTTATGCTGTGATTGCCTCTGTGTGTGTGTGTTACAAAGGCAGATGTGTACTTATGCCAAATCCCTTGTAAAGATAGTGTGTCGGCAGATAACAAGGAGCTGGCAAAGCTTCACCATGAAATGCAGGACACAGACTAACACACACACTGAGCATTACAAACAGTGCATAGTGTCTAGCTGTTGTTTGATTTCATCTGCAGACTTGATTTCAATGTTAATATAAGAGAGTGGGTGGATGAGTAATTCATCTGGATCCTCTGATGGGCAGTGGGCTATTCTAAAACTAAAAGACAAACATCTGGCTGTCAACCTCTGACTTGCAGCAGATATTTCTTTTTTAGTGCAACTGAGTCTCTTAGTAAACTTAATGCTTCAATGTTTCCGTTTTTTTCTAATCTTCATCTAAAAAGCAGTTTAAATTGATTTTCCCACAGAGTTTAATTCCCAGAACATCCAAAAGGTACTGTGTTTTCTGATGCAGGAAGAAAGTAAAGTAAATTGAGAAGAAAATGTAAGCACCAGAATCCCTCTGAGAAAGTAACAGTGCAGTGACTTTAATATATTTTTTTTTATTTTCAAAAATAATTACTGGTAAATTCATGGATTTTTTTTTAAATAAAACAATTCTAGAGCCATATACATTAGAAAGCCAGCTGAAACAGTCTTTGTGATTTTATGGGTTTACTGAATGGTGTGTCCCCTCATATAGTGTCACTGTGTGTTCATCACTCCATGAAACATCACCTCTGTCTCCGCAATCTTTGTATTCAGGTTTCTGGGCCCAATACTCTGTGTCTTTAAATTGGATGATGTGTTCAGGTACATTTCATTTCCTCTGCCTTACAGGCAGAAGAAATTAAATTCTCTAAACACTTGAGCTGTAGCGGGATCCCTCTGTTCTGCAAGGCAGGGACTCCTGTTGTATGTTTCCACTTTAAATCTCAGTGAATCTGTCTGTGTGTCAACTTGTGCTTAATTATATTGCTGTTTGAATAGGCTTCTTTCGTGAATTGCTCATCTGTGTAAAAGCATGTGTAGACATTTCTAGTTTTTCTATGTGGATGGATCTGTCAGTGTTTGCAGGCTGTGTTTGAATGAACATCAGTGGTGACATATCTGTGTGTACATGCAGGTTTAAGTGCCTGAGTTAATTCATCGTGTGCGATCCAGCGGGACATAGCTCTGTTTTAAAAAGCTGGTTGAAGAGCTGCCACTGGCATTTGCTGCTGATGACTATTACACTCTCTCAGCACAAAGTACCATTCACTGCTAATGGGCTGCCAAATTCACTCTGTTCCTCCCTCCTTATTCTCTTTTTTATATTTCAGGCTTTGTTTCAACATTGATTCCTGCATAATCTTAAATAAACAGTATCCATTTGATTAAGATTTTTCTCCAGCTCCGATCTCTCTCTACTTGCTGTGTTTGAAGTTTACCTTGCCACATTTTACACAGCACCATCTCTTGAACGTAGGACTTTTTTACTGCCTTTTTAATGTCCCTTAAAGGGATATTTCAGCTATCTAGTATAGTTTGGGAACTCACAAGAGATGAATTAATAAAAATGATGTTGCATGGGTCCTACACTTAGTGGAAATGAAACTCTACCACTTCCCTTTATACCTTATAAAATACCACATTTTTCAAGCTTCACATCCACAGTTTGTAACTCAGACTCTGTGTTAACAGTGTGTAGTCACCAGGCCCAAATTGAAATAGCCTGATAACAGAGGTTATTTTCTCAGTTTTTAGAAAGCTCCCTCCTTCTATTTTTACAGGCCCTGTAATATACCTAGCGAGTTGATCACACAGCTTTACATGTGAAATTTTTTGGAGATTTGAGAATCAGAAAACATAAAAAGTTGATGATTTTGTATCATGTGGTTTGTTTAGTCTCCAGTGTCCACTCACAAAACTTACATCAAATTAACTTGGAGGGTTTGGTAACGAGGGTTCAGTAACTCTAAAGAAAGCAGGAACTTAGTTTTATCATCTGTAAGATGAAAACATTTAGAAAAATCAACTGGATTATTGTCCTGGTGGGCATGTTTGGACAGAGGACAATGTTTGGCCCACTGGGACAATAGGCGTCGGTCCACAGGTGAGGGTTCATAGACAGGTAACGACTCTCACCGATACTGGGCTATAACCACTCAGTCGTTAAGGGACATTGTTGGGCATCAAAGGACTGAAACACCACCAATGGGGATAAATACAGTATCTTCGATTCAACGCCAATCGGGCAGAA
Source organism: Monopterus albus (assembly GCF_001952655.1). NCBI lineage: Eukaryota > Metazoa > Chordata > Actinopteri > Synbranchiformes > Synbranchidae > Monopterus > Monopterus albus. Next base: position 177,491 of record NW_018128025.1, on the reverse strand, counting down.
CTGATGAAGCCTCTCGGATGAGAGGTGAAATATCTTTAACCTAAAAACCTAGTTCAGTTGATTTTTCAGTTTACTATGACCTGGATGAATCTGCACAGACATTTATTATCTGTAGTTATCTGACTTAAACTGTTCAAACATTATGTCTTCAAGTGAGTTTTTGAATAAAAATTTTATTTCGTATAGTATTTTTTTTATAAATAACTTTGTTGTATGTTACTTTTTGAGTTTGTGCAGAAGTACTGAGTTGGTTTTATCAGCTTTTTTATTTCACCTACACATATTATTGTTTACACCTCCTCTCTGAGTGTTACCCCCCCAAATTTCCTGAAAAGCATTTTGTTTTGTAATGCTCTACTTGTCTTGATCCTTATCTAATTTTGCATAACTAAGTCCAAACATTAATGAAATAATAATAATAAGTTGTGCATGTTTTGTGTCTCTTTCTGTTTCAGTGCTGGCCAGTTTCCGAGGGACCATTCAGCATGGCCTCCCACTGGAAATTGGAGACACGGTGCAGATCCTGGAGAAATGTGAAGGTGCAGTGTTCACTCAAAATACATTTACCTTACGTTTCAGTTAGGTGCTTTCTGTGAGCGAAAAAAAATTAGAAATGTGTTAGATATTAGTCATTATTAGACAATGTGTTGAATAAAATGTGTTTAAATGGAGTTTAGTAATATTTGAAGTCTGCTTTAGTCTGCTTTGCTTCAAGGTTAGAAGACAGTGTTGATTCTGAAATGTGACCACCAGTTACCATGGCACCAATTGTTTTCTTGTATTAAATCTTGTGTTAGAATATTATGTCTGAATGAATGTTTTAGTTACACACCACAGTTTTATTGTGGCAGCAGAGATCGCAAAATCAGCCCGACCATTTACAGAGGGAGAATTTGTCAAAAACTGCATGAGCAGAAACACTGTTGCTGATCATGTAAATCAGCTCGCCACCAATCTACAACAACAACTGATGGGAAAGGGAAAGGATTTCATTGCATACTCCCTGTGGATGAGAGCAACGACACTTATGACACTGCCCAGCTATCAGTCTTTATCCGTGGAGTGGATTCAAGTCTGTGCGTAACAGAGGAACTTTTGGGATTACACTCAATGCATGGCACAACTACGGGAAAGGATATCTTTCAGGAGGTATCCAAATGTGTGAATGAAATAGGGCTGCCTTGGGATAAACTTGTGGGCTTGACCACAGATGGAGCACCCTTGATGTGCGGTCAAAAGAGTGGATTGGTTGGCAGGATCCGGGAGAAGATGCGGGAGGAAAGCAGTGCAGGTGAGCTGACAACTTACCACTGCATCATTCATCAGGAATCACTGTGCGGCAAATCCTTGAAAATGGAACATGTTATGAGCACCATAACACAAGCAGTTAACTTCATAAGAGCTAGAGGTTTAAATCACCGCCAGTTCCAGTCTTTTCTGGAGGAGTTAAGTTCAGAATATGGTGACTTGCCCTATCACACAGAGGTGCGGTGGCTAAGCCAAGGAAAAGTGTTGAAAAGATGTTTCGAGTTGCGCGAGGAGATCTGTGAGTTCATGGAAAGCAAAGGGAAAGACACAACAGAGTTCCAGGACAAAAAGTTCTTCAGTAATCCATTTGCAGCTGACGTGGAAAACGCACCATCAAACCTCCAAATGGAGCTGATTGAGCACCAATGTAGCGACGCACTCAAGGCAAAATATGATAATGTGGGCGCTGCACATTTTCCACGTTTCATCCCCGACACAATGCCCCAGCTGCATATCCACGCTGCTCAAATGCTCTCTTTGTTTGGAAGTACATACATACCTGTATGAACAACTGTTCTCTTTGATGAAGATAAATAAAACGTCACACAGAAGTCGTCTCGCTGATGAACACCTTCACTCAATCTTGAGGATTTCCTCAGCCTGACCCCAGACATAGATGAACTTGTATCCAAGATGAGACACCCAAGTGTCTGGCTCAGAAGATCGTACTTAATTGAATTAAAACGTGTAAAAGCTGCATAATTGACACAAATGTCCAAGATTGATTGTATAGTGGTCAAGTAGAAAAGTGCAGTTATTGTTCAGTTGTATTGTTTAAAGTGCAGTTATTCTTTTGTCCATTTGTTAAAGTTAAAGTTTAAGGTGTGGTTATTTATTTATTTTTTTATTGTTCGGTGAAACGGGTTTAACTTACCCCGCTTTCACGGGTTTAAGTTACCTCCGTTTCTGAAACCGAAAACTCAGAGTTTCCCTCATTTTGGGGTTAACAAACTCTGAGTTTCGACAAAACCGCCTTCTTGAAATAGGCCCCTGGGCATCTGATTTTTCTTTGAAGTAAATTCATTTCTGGCTGTTGTTGGCCTGTAGAAAAAAATGTTTTCACTTTAAATTACTCTGGAAACACTGCATAAAGAGCTATAAGAAACGAACGCAACTGATTTTTCATTTATTTAATGATTGATGTTGTTTTATAGGAAATAACTTCTGTTCAGGTTCAATATATTCAAAAAGGTCATTTCAGTTTGTTTTCAATAAATACTTAACCAGTCCGGCCCTCGACTTGGAGCATTTTTTAAATTTTGGCCCACTGTGTATTTGAGTTTGACACCCCTGGGTTAGCCCAAAAACTGATAAATGTATCAGGCTCCTTCTTCCAAGGCTCCTCTCTCCAGCAGCAGAGTGTGTGTTTCTCTGGAGGAAGGAACAACCTGGATCGTGTTTGTAATTTTAATTTGTGATTTAAAATAAATCAGCACTAAATGAAGAAAGACGGACTCCGTTATTCAGATCTGTTCAGTAAAAGAACTGGGGTATAACAAAATGAAAGAGTAATACATGTAAGGAAATCAGTTGCTTTTACTTGAGTAGTGAAACGAATACACACTAATGACAAGAATGCTTCCTCTTCGTGAAGATTAAGACAAAAATGCTATACATATTAAATGTATCACAAATACTGTAATAGGCATAGGCATGTGAACACTCAAACGTTTACACATTCACAGTCATACAAAAATGCACACACACTCATTGATCCACATATTTATGTAATCAGAACATCACACTTCTCACATCTTATTGAGGGAATATCCTGATGCAGTGTACACATGAAATGACTAGCTTTGTGCCTGTGATGAATGTCTACAGTTTCCTGCATCACAGACTGGCTGCTTTCCTGCCTTCCTACCCACACCAAGTCTGTTTTTCTCCTTTTCACTTGCTTTCTCTTACCCTCTCCTTTGCTGTCTGTTTTTTGCCTCCTTTTGCCAAAAGTTAAGAGAAACTAGAAAGGCATAGATAATAAGTTAGAAGTCTTTTTTTTCCATTTCCAGAATAATGTGTAGTCATCCAGGCTTAACAAACCCACACTCTTTTGTGCACACCTTAACATGAATAAGGAGCCATGCACAAACACACACCTCTCTCTTCCGGAGCTGTTGAAACACAATGTCTCGCTTCCTGTTGGGAGGCAGAAGCACACACTCTCACACTGAGAGAGTCAGCCAGCCAGTCAAGAAGCCGGGCGTTCAACCAGCCAGAGGGATGCAATATTGCAGTAAAAGGCTCAGAGGAAGTAGACAAAAGTGCAGCAAACAAAGTGCTTGGCCCATATGGGAGGAGCAAAATCAAAATTGTGCCAGTGGTGAGCAGGCTGAGAGATGAACTGCTGACAACAGAAGAGACAGAGGCTCTCCTTCATGTTGACACTGTTGACACTTGAAAACACAGGAGCTTACAGAGTGAGTGTCTGCACTGACATGTGGCTCATGTCTGAAAATGCACTGCCTCAGTAACTGCTTTGCGACTTGGCCCGTCAGTGGCTCTGTCTTGAACATTTTTTAAGTTCCTGACAGGAGTGAATACATTAGGCTGATTGTACAGTACATACACTGTGATTTCAAACAGTGGTTCCCAGACTGCTTGGGAACTGTCTGACCTACCCCACAGCCCTATAAGTTAATCTCAAGGACACCTTCATAGACACCACCTGTCATGTTCCAAATTTCATTTCATTTCAAAGCAGATGCTAGTTTTACATAAAAGTGCATATTGTTAAAATAAAAATTGAATTGTCAGCATCTAGGTATGGCAGAAGCTAAATATCGTTCGTCCATCACATGTCGCTGTTTCAGCCATTTATCCATAATTATTTGCTAACTATTTTAACTGTTTATTCACCACATCCAGCTATTTCAGCCAGTCATCCATTGCTTTTGTTTCAGCCGTTTCAACTTTCTTGCTTGCTAGCCAGGTTTTGTACATTCTCCTACACAAGTACTGATGTTAGGTGTGTACTCTGCCATTGGCCTGTTGTATTTGTCAGAATCAGAATCTGCTTTATTGACCAGGTGTGTCAGACACACGAGGAATTTGACTCTGGTACATCGGCTCTCAATGTGTATGTACATATCCCCACGCAAGGGGCAAGTAAACAGTAAGCCAGCATAAGGCTGTGTAGTATAACAAAATAAACAGTATTAACAAGCAACAAACAGTGCAAACAATGCAAAATAAATGGTATAAACAGACAGTAAACAATGCAGACAGACAAAGGAATATGAAACGAGATAAATAGAAATAATAATAGAATACTTAAAAATAGACCTGTAGGGATCTGTATAATCTGTACAATGTATATACAGTATACACACAGGTATTGCACTGAAGATTATTGTCCAGTCATACTGTCATACTGTCGTGGGTCACGTTTTTATCAGAGTGATGGCCTGGGGGAAGAAGCTGTCCTTGTGTCTAGTTGTCTTGGCATACAGTGACCTGTAACGCCGTCCAGAGGGGAGGAGTTTGAACAGATTGTGTTCCGGGTGCAGTGATCCTCTCCGCCCTCCTTTTGACCCATGAGGTGTACAGGTCCTCCATGGAGGGCAGGCTTGCACCAATGACCTTTTCTGCAGTCCTGACTGTCCACTGAAGTCTGTACTTGTCCTGTTTGGTTGTTGAGCCAAA
>NW_018128025.1:169515-172312 GCF_001952655.1 Monopterus albus | reverse complement strand
CCTGGGGAGTTGAGGTGTTGCAGGATACAGTATAATGCAGTGCCATGTTAATTGCATCATCCACTGACTTGTTTGCGCATTAGGCAAACTGCAGGGGGTCTACGGTGTCCTTCAGGTGGGCCAACACAATCATTCAAAGCACTTCATAACTGTCAGGGCGACAGGTCTGTAGTCGTTCAGTCCACTGATGGAGATTTTCTTGGGGACTGGGATGATGGTGGAGCATTTGAAGCAGGAGGGGACTTCACACAGCTCCAGTGGCCTGTTGAAGATGAGTGTGAAGGTGGGGGCCAGCTGATCAGCACACACAAAGGTTTTTATAACGAGGCCATGCACATCCTTTTCACAGATCGTTAGAGGGGGGGGGCTGGTCCTATAGCCAGTGATGCTTTTCAGGCTTCTCCACACAGACGAGGGGTTGTTGGCTGAAACCTGGGCTTTCAGCTTTTCAGAGTAGCTCCTATTTGCTGCTCTGATCTCCCTTGTCAGTGTGTTCCTTGCCTGGCTGTACAGAGTCCTGTCCCCACTTCAGTAAGCCTCCTCTTTGGCACGATGAAGCTGCTTGAGTCTTGCTGTAAACCAGGGCTTGTTGTTGTATGTGCAGAAGGACTTTTTGGGTACACACACATCCTCACAGAAACTGATATAAGATGTGACAGTGTCAGTGAGTTCATCCAGGTCTGTAGCTGCAGTCTCAAATACACTCCAGTCTGTGCAGTCAAAGCAGGCCTATAGCTCTGACTTAGCCTCCTCAGTCCAGCTCTTCACTGTTTTGACCACAGGCTTTGCAGCTTTAAGTTTCTGCCTGTAGTTTGGAATAAGATGGACCATACAGTGATCAGAGAGTCCAAGGGCTACGCAGGGGACAGATCGGTAGGCGTCTTTTATTGTTGTGTACCAGTGGTCCAGTGTGATTTTGTCCCTGGTGGGACAGGTAATGTGTTGTCTGTATTTGGGCAGTTCGTGGGTGAGATTTGCTCTGTTAAAGTCCCCTAGAACAATGAGTGGAGAGTCAGGATGTTCTAGTTCCAGGCTAGTTATCAGTTCTGCCAGGAGCTGTAGTGTGCTAGCGTGGGCCTGCGGCTTTAAATAGGCATCTACCAGGATGAAGCTTGAAAATTCACAAGGAGAACAGAAGGGTTTGCAGTTGATAAAAAGAGTCTCTAAGTCTGTGTTACATGTCCTCTGTAGCACTGTGACATCTGCGCACCAACGTTCATTTATGTAGAAGCAGATTCCACCTCCTCTTGTTTTCCTGGACAGCTCCATTATGAGATCCGCTCTGTACACCTGGAAGCCCGGTACTTGTGTCGTGCTTTCCGCCATCGAGTCACTGAGCCAGGTCTCCGTAAAGCACAAAGCAGCATAGTGTGCAAAGTCAGAGTTAGTCCTGTTGACGAGAAGAATTTCATCCATCTTGTTGACCAGGGAGCGGAGATTTGTTAAGTGGATAGACGGGAGTGGAGTCCGGGTCCCTCTCTGGTGTAGCCTCACCAAGGCACCCGCTCGCTTTCCACGGCGGCATTTTTTCCAGATCACGTACATGGCAGTTGCGCCTTCGATCAGAATGTCTATACAGCATTCTTCGTTCATAAAAATTGGAGAAAGGTAGTTCAGTGTGAGTTGTCTGATATTTAACAGTTCTTCTCTGGCAAAAGTAACCTGGGATGGGTTGCAAAAGACAGAGAAGACAACGAAAAACAACAAAGACAAGAGAGCGCGAGTAACCATCTTACTTATCTTACTTATTTGTGACTATACATTTCCTAAAGATCAGAATCACACAATGTATTTTCCTCCATAACACAAATATGTGAGCATATTATGTTTCAAATTAGTTGATGTACAATTTTCTTTCTGCTTACCCTCTGCAACTGTAAAAGTACACCTCCTGGGGTACACGTATGAACAGTATGCTATTTTGGAATCACTGATTTAAAGCAGTGACTGGTTACCATGGCCTACTGATCTGTTACAGATGTGTTTCCTCACTCGCTGACATAAAACCTTGCTAAGAGCTGCCATAGTATTTGACCTCTACTACTGAAAAAATGACTAATCTAGGAATTACTGAGCATGTGTTCCACTGTGCAGACGAAGACAAATCACTTAATGCTATCCTGACCATGCATGAGTGAAACAAATCAGGAAGAAAATACTACCTAAGCCAGAGATGTTTTGGTGAAACCCAACAGCAATTAGAATAATTTAATAAATTTACATTTGAGCTATTTAGCTAATGCTTATCTGCAGGGACTTATGGTGGCTGCAGCCGCGGAATGAGCTTAAACTGCCAGTTTGGGAAAAAAGCATCAGCTCAAAGCCTCAAAAGTAAATGTATTAGATCATTTCTATCAGTGTTGTGTTTGCAAAAGCATCACGCTCAGGGTGGCTAATTTGGCTTGAACTCAGATTGGAGCATGTAATGATGTGAGAAGAGCATGAGTGTATGCAAGCTACCACCTTTTCACCTAGTTCTGTCTCTGTATTGACACCTACTAGGACAAGTCGTTATGAGGTTTTCAGGTGTTCTCACTAGTTTTATGTGTCACAGATTTCTCACACTGATCTTCTTCTTTTTCTTCTTGTTTTACTTTCAACTGTTCCCGTTAGGGGTCGCCACAGCGAACCATCTGTTTCCACCTAACTCTATCCTCGGCATCCTCGACTCTCACCCCAATTAACTTCATGTTATTACCATGTTGTGCCAAAACAGCCGACCTGAGCTGTCCCTCTGATGTGCTCATTCCTAATCCTGTCCATCCTGATCACTCCTAAAGAGAACCTCAACATCCTC
>NW_018128025.1:142839-168816 GCF_001952655.1 Monopterus albus | reverse complement strand
AACCCTGTGAAACAAACTAAATGGAACCTCCCCGGCTGTCTCTCCTAGACACTTCCACCTCTACTGTCTCTCCTAGACACTTCCACCTCTACAGGTATGTCATCTGGACCAACAGCCTTTTCACTCTTCATTCTCCTCAGAGCCTTCCTCACCTCATCCTTGCTAATCTTAGCTACTTTTTGCTCTACAATATTCACCTCTTCCCCCCCTTCTTTCCCTCTCATTTTCCTCATTCATCAGTTCTTCAAAATACTCCTTCCATCTTCTCTGCACACTCTCCTCACTTGTTAGCACCTTTCCATCTCTGTCTTTAATCGCCCTTGTCTGTTGCACATCCTTCCCATCTTTATTTCTCTCTCGCTAATCTGTACAAGTCCTTCTCACCTTCCCTTGTGTCTAACCTGGCATACAACTCATCATATGCTTTCTGTTTGGCCATTGCCACCTCCCTCTTCACTCTACACTGCAATTTTTTGTAATCCTGTTTACTGTCTTCAGTCCTTTCTACGTCCCACTTCTTTTTTAGCTAGCCTCTTCCTCTGAATGCTGTCCTGTACTTCCTCGTTCCACCACCATGTTTCCTTGTCTTCTTTCCTCCTTCCAGATGACACACCTAGCACCTTCCTACCTGTCTCCCTGATCACTTCTGCTGTAGTTTCCCAGTCATCTGGAAGTTCTTCCTGACTACCCAAAGCCTGTCTCAACTTCTGTCTGAATTCCTCACAGCATTCTTCCTTTTTCAACTTCCACCATTGGTGTTCTTTTCTGTCTTTCCTCTCCTCTTCATCCTACACACCACCATCTGATGCTGTCTGGCTACACCGTCTCCTACCACCACTTTGCAGTCACTAATCTCTCTCAGATTCCCTCGTCTACATAGAACGTAGTCTACCTGCGTACTCCTACCTCCACTCTTATATGTATCTCTATGTTCCTCCCTCTTCTGGAAATACATGTTAACTACAGCCATTTCCATCCTCTTAGCAAAGTCCACCACCATCTGTCCTTCTAGATTCCTTCCCTTGACACCAAACCTGCCCATCACTTCCTCATCACCTTTGTTCCCCTCACCAACGTGCCCGTTTAAGTCTGCCCCGATCACCACTCTCTCCCCTCTGGGAATACTCTCCATCACCTCATTTAACTCACTCCAGAATCTCTCCTTCTCTTCTAACTCACACCCTACTTGTGGAGCACAACCACTGACTACATTCAACATTACCCCTTCAGTTTTCAACTTTAGGCTGATCACCCTGTCTGACACTCTTTTCACCTCTAAAACATTCCTCACAAATGCCTCCTTCAGGATCACTCCTACCCCATTTCACTTCCTGTCCACACCATAATAAAACAGTTTGTATCCCCCTCCAATACTATGCGCTTTGCTACCCTTCCACCTGGTCTCATGCACACACAGTATATCTACCTTCCTTCTCTCCATCATGTCCGCCAGCTCTCTACCTTTCCCTGTCATTGTCCCAACATTAAGCGTCCCTATTCTCAGACCTATACTCCTGCCTTTCTTCTTCTTCTCTCTCTGTCTACAAACCCTTCTGCCTCCTCTCCTTCTTCAACCAACAGTAATCCAATTTCCGCCAGCACCCTGTAGGCCAGCAGCGCTGGTGGTGGTCATTGTTTATTCGGGCCTCGACTGATCTGGTATGAAATTCACACCGATGATTCGCATGTTTGAATTTGGCACGTTTTACGTTGGATGCCCTTCCTGACACAACCCTCTCTATTTATCTGGGCTTGGGACCGGCATAGAAGTCACTGGCTTGAAACTCCTGTGGCTATATTGAGATTTCTCACCCTGATACTGCTGCAAATTAGCCTGTGGTCACTGCAAACACAGGCTGTTAAAAATAAGTTTCTACTGCAATGCTCTTGAGTGCTGCTATAACATCGAAAAATTTAAAATGGTGTTAACATTTTCATCGGCAGTGGAAAGTTTTTCAGTTGGCAGCAAGATATTTAGTTAGCAATCCATTATTGTCTCAGTCCCCATTTCATATGCCATTGTATTAGAACTAAAAATATTTGTTAGGTTTGTTATTCTTTGTACATGCAGCTCTCAGGAGGATGTGATCATTGTCATTAAATCACTGTCAAAACATTCACATCCACTCTCTCTCTCTCTCTCTCTCCCTCACACGCAACCACAGCAGCATCTTCTTCCTTATCCTTATGTTATTAAATAAACAGTATTCTGTATTTCTCTACATTGTCTGGGCCAGATATAAAGGCGACATGCTGGAAATTAAAATGGTGCTTTTTCTCTGCAGGCTGGTACAGAGGATTCATCTTGAAGAATCCAAATGCCAAGGTGAGGCTACTTTTTTGGTATGCATATGTTGCTTTAACTCATTTGAACCCTCATTCAGCTCCCCCTTACAAGACTCTTAAGCTAATAGGCTAATGTAGCCTCAGACAAACCTCTGTCATCTACATTACTCTGACATCTACTTGTGCACATTTTAACATCTTGTTTTCCACAAAGTAGACATTATGCACATCATGAAACCCAAACTGAACCACTCACAACAAGTAATCTCTGCATACACATAACATGTAGCACACAGGTTTACTGGGAAAAGGCACAAATGCAGATTGGTCTTGGGATTTCCATCCATCCATATATTATCTACACTGCTTATTCCTGAATAGGGTCGCGGGGTGGCTGGTGCCTATTCCAGCTGACATTGGGCGAGAGGTGGGGTACACCCTGGACAGGCCACCAGTCTATCACAGGGCTCCATCTTGGGATTTTATGAATCAATATTGAATGCTCAGTTAATCAGAAATCTATATTTTTATCCAGGCCTAGAAGTGATAAAATAATGAATAATTGTACCAAACCTGGACCACAACCTGGTCACACACATTATGTACACAGAACCTAGATGGTTTGATCCTGTATAATTGTATTGGTGCTGTATATACATGTAGTTTTACCCTAGGTATAGCTAAAATGCAGGCTCACATTCTAATTGCTGACATTCTTTAAAGAGTAGCAGTCCACCTATTTGTACTGTAACTGTACATTAAAGACAGCTCTTATAGCTCAAACCCAACACCATTTAACACAGTCTGTGTGGGTATATATAGAAAATAAAAGTCTGTCCTTGTTCAAAACCAACCAATTAAACCATCTAAATAATTACTGGTAATTTAAGCACAAAAGATGATGACATGAGCTGACAGGCTGATTGACAGTCATGGATTTTGAAAGCTTTTATGCAGAAGACCATGTGGCAATATAAAGCAAGTTGGGAGTGAAGTGTGAGGGGTGTGTTCAGAGTTTGTGCGTATTTCATTTGCCTTCAGATACTTAAACATACACATCTGCTTTGATCCTCTTCAAGTCAGTAGGGAGCAACTTGCAGTTCATTAGCATCCAACAAGGCCCAAACCTGCTTTTCATCTTTTTGTGTTACCTAAGTCCCATTGCTCCTCACTTTTTTCCTCTTTGTCTACGCCGCTCTCTGTCACCTCTCCTTCTTTTAACCTACAAACACACACATTGTGTACAACATTGTATTGATTATGGCTGCCACATGCTAGTAGGTAAATGCTAATGGCACTGGATGTAAATAACTTGGGGAGCATTGAAGAGCTTCTCATTAATCTGTTTATCTTCTGCCCAAAGGGGATTTTCCCATCCAGCTACATCCACTTGAAGAATGCCCACATCAAGAACAAAGGGTAAGTAATGTAGTGTATCTGTGTTTTTCCACTCCTGTGTGTGTGTGTGTGTGTGTTTGTGTGTGCAGACTGTGGTAGATGTGCGATCTCTTATTTCTTATGCATGTGTGTATGTTTGTAGGCAATTTGAGACAGTCATCCCTGTTGAAGACTCTGTCATCACAGAGATGACGTCAACATTGCGAGACTGGGGTGCCATGTGGAAGCAACTTTACGTGGTAAGAATCCCGACACACACACACAGAGTTTTCGCATTGATTTAAATATCGCTGCCGCCTAAGCGAAGCTGCCTTTATAGGTTTTTCATGAAGGAGAATTGATTTAGCCCTGGGTAATTCGAAAGCCACAAGCAGTTAGAGCTTCTTCACACACACTCATTAGTGAGATCGATTGTGTTTGTGACCTATTAAGCTATCTCGGGGTGCTGATTAAATTGAGCTGATGAATACTTGCAGATCAAAGTGCATTTGTGACAAAAAATCAGCAGGACACTGAAGCTAATTTGGACAAAACCATTTTAAGTCTCTGTCTGCTTCTTTCTCTGGGCCACCCGCTTCCTCTCGATGTTGATTTGGCTCTCTAATGTGTGCTATGTCACTTAGTTTTCACTTGTTTTTGATGGTTCAATGTATTCAATGTAACTTTATTTTCATCATCTTATCTATGTCTTCCTCTCTCTCTGTCTTCCTCATTCTGTTTTTCCTTCCTACCAATTTCATTTTCATTCATTTCCCTTGACTGACTCACCTTTCCTTCTCCTTCCTTCCTTTGATTTTCCTCCTTTTACAGAAGAATGAGGGTGATTTGTTCCATCGACTGTGGCACGTGATGAATGAAATCCTGGACCTGAGGAGGCAGGTGCTGGTGGGCCATCTCACCCATGACCGCATGAGGGACGTCAAGCAGCACATCACAGCAAGATTGGACTGGGGCAATGAGTGAGTAGATAAAGGGCAGGGAGGACGGGGGTTTCTAATATTCAGAAACATACAGACACAGAGTACCATCAGCTTAGTGGATCTTACTTTTTTGGTGTGTTAATAATTCATGACTTAAAGTTTCAGCAGATTTTTATCTTCTGCTCAACTTTTGAAATCCATTCCTTTCTCTTACTAGGTCAGCCTGATGTCTGCTTACTTCTTTTTGGGTGCTGCCTTCTTCACCTTGGGCTTGGCTGCCTTCTTGGCAGGGGCTTTCTTGGCAGCAGGGGCTTTCTTCACTACCTTCTTCGGACTCTTGGCGGGCTTCTTAGGGCTCTTTGCTGCTTTCTTGGCCACTGCAGGCTTCTTCACCTTCTTGAGGGACTATTTAGTGGCTGCAGGCTTCTTAGCTGCAGCTACTTTGGGCTTTTTGGTGGCTGCTGGTTTCTTGGCAGCTGGCTTCTTGGCTTTAGGAGCAGCTTTCTTAACTGGTTTCTTGGCTTTAGGAGCAGCTTTCTTAACTGGTTTCTTGGCTTTAGGAGCAGCTTTCTTAACTGGTTTCTTGGCCTTAGTGTCAGCCTTCTTGTTGATCTTGAAAGAGCCTGAAGCCCCAGTGCCCTTGGTCTGAAGCAGAGTCCTCTTGGCTACCAGGGTTTTGATGGTGATCTTGATGCAATCCTTGTTTTTGTCCACATCATAACCGCCAAAGCCTCCTTGAGGGCAGCCGTGGAGACACCGCCCCAATCCTTCAGTGCGGTTACTGCTTTAATGATGAGCTCGCCGATGCTGGGACCAGCCTTCTTTGGCTTGGAAGCTTTCTTTTTGGGTGAAATTTCCAGGGAAATTTTGAGGAATTCTGAAGTCTTTTGACTGGAGCAACACCAGCCTAAAATATTAGCTTCTGTCGTTGTTCGAGTCTCATGTGGACTAAAGTAATTCAGGCAAATCATCCCAATTTCAATAATCATTTAATATTACAATTATTTTGAACAGTTCAATAGGTTTATGAGACAATCCAACAACCTGGATAGGGAACAGAGAACAGAATCACTCCTCCTACAATGGAATAGATATAGTATTAAATAAGAAGATTGTCACAGAGTCCATCAGTCGTTGTGGCCACAAACCACAAGGTAGAGTCAGTTCAGAGTCCAGAGTCTCCCCCCGGCCGGGTCCAAACGCACACTCACGACTGCAGCACCATCACTCCTTCCACTAACCCTTCGGTCGACCCCAAATTGATGGCATTAGTATCTCAAAGGACTTCATAACTACCGATGTCAGGGTGACAGGTCTATAGTCATTCTGCCCACTGGTTTATTAGGAACCAAGATGTAGTGTTGTATTCAAGACCACTTAAACGGAGACCAAGTCAAGACTAGTACAGTTAAACTGAATTTGATAGTACTGGCTAGCCTGTGTTTCAGTGACACCATATAGGAGTGAGGTTAATGAATATTTTTTCCCTATCTTTTATCTTCTCGCAGTTACACAGACTTCTATTGCTTGAGCCAGAGTCACAGTCCCATTCCAGCTCTACACCCCTTCTTCCTAGAATTGTCTGAGATGTCCAGTACATGAACTTCTAGGTTGCGTTGACCTAGTGCCCATCTCCTATTCTAAACATTAACAGAGCACACGAACAGTTCACATAAGGCTAAAGCTATGTCCATTTCCCATTTAAGGATGACTTCTCTCTGGATGTTTACCCATAAATTAAACAAGGAGGACATAAGCCAAGATATTCTTTCTTGAGCAAGAGAAGAGAAACAGATCAAGCTTACATAAATACTTAGCTCACCCTTACATGACTACTACAAATAATATCTATATATGAACTACACACTATTCTATTACATATTACTTCTGGACTGGTTCCTTGTTTGTTTTTAACCACTACACTTCTCCACCATAGTTCTTTGGCACAAAAAGTCTATGCTCTGGTAGTACTTTCTGATAGGATAAGAACTGTTGAGGGGGTTTGTACTGAAAAAGAAATAAATAAACATAAAACACTCAGCAGCATTGCTTCTTTGGAGACAGGACTTTAGAGTGGTGCATCTCCTTTTCCGCCTGCCTGTCTCTTGCCTCTGTTAATTAGAGCATGAATCAACAGCAAATTACAAAGGACTGCTGAACTCTGTGTTGGTACTTTATCATGTCTAAAAATTCCAAGGCATTTTATGAGACATGACAGAAACAAAAGTATACCCAAAAGGGACTTTGTGAACTTATAATGACTCCAGTAACTCAGTTAAGGGTGACTAAATGTATGTATCCGATAGCAGAAGCACTGAATTTTATTTTAGTGTGTCAAAAAAGAATTGTCACAAATTGTCACTGCGCTGGACTTAAGTCTTCTTAGTAATGAAAAGACCACAGTCGTTTTGAACACACCGCTGAAGATTCATTCCCAGTATCTTCTCATATCTGCATAACCATATTATGGCAATATATCTCCTGAAAACTAGATGAATAAAATAAATTAAACTGCTCACTTTAAGGGATTACCTGCAGACAGTTTCAACTGTTTGAAAGTTTTATTTTTGCTGCACCTGGAAAGCAATCAATCTAAAATCTTACTCTTATTATTTGATCAACTTAACTGACACTTAAAGCAAAAGAAAGTACATTTGAAAATTAAAGGATCAGACATATGTCTTCACATAAAAACAGGGTATTGTAATAGTAACCAACCAATTCACCTATTTCTTTATTCTGCCTGCCAAGCTTCCTTCCCAGAGTGTCTTGCAGTTCTCTACCTTCTTTCCCAGATTTTCTCTTTCTGACACTTTCTTCTTCTCCTTGCTCATCTATTTTTTGTTGTCACCTACCCTCCCTGCAGGCTTACTCCTCACTGAATCAAGTCTCTTTACCTCTCACAGAGACAGCACATCCTCTGTCCATCCTCTCTTTACTCTCTATGCCACAGGGGCAAAATAATAAAAAATCATGAGTTTTGTCATTCTCTCTCACTGTCTGTCCTTACCCTTCAGCCTCCTTCATTTCCCTGCTGTGGGCAGTCCTCAGAGACTCAGTATACACACACACCTCCTTTGTATTGAGCATCTGGTTGGACAGTTCCTCATTGTGCACTGTTGTATGGTTGACCAAGCCTGTCTCATTTATTGCTGACAAGGGGACACACTCTAGCCTGCCATTTTGTTCCACCAAGAGGACCAGCCTAGAGGGTGATAAGAAAAAGGTAGTGGAAGTGAGAGGTGGAACTGTTTGTAGACACCAATGAGAACATGAACAAACAGAGAGGGTTAATGAACGGAGAGAGAAAGAGAAGGGAGGGAGCTGTTGGAGGAAGAAGGATAAAGAGGACAGCAGGCATTGCATGGGGCTAAAGGGAGAGGATTTTTTTCCTTTCATCTGTTCTACAGAAGAGGATGATCTGTCAGGTTTATTTAAATGACTGGCACAGGTGATGTGACAGCTCTGGTGTGTGTGTATGTGTTTGTGCGCTTGTGGGTCAGTATGATACATGTTCATTTTGTTCATCCTCAGTCCAGTTGTCCTTGTTTGCTTTCCCTGTAACAGAGTAGAATATGACTTAACTATTCTTGTATGATTTGTCTGATCTTGTATGTGCCTTTCTGTTACAGACAACTTGGCTTGGACCTGGTCCCCAGGCGAGAATTCAGCATGGTGGACCCAGATGAAATCAGTGTCACAGAGCTTTACAGACTGGTGAGTGGGCCTATAATCATGTCACATTCATCTTGTGTGGAAGTGCAGGTGATTACAGGGCCTGGTTTCAGCTGTTTCTCCAAATCCTAAACAGTAAACTCCATTACAGTGTTAGACACTCAGTGAGATACAGGCATCAGTGTCTGTTTCTGGCATGTAGAATAATAGTATATCTGAATGTGTGAATTTCTTCCTTTTCCAATTGTTTTTGTACCTCTCATCCTCATTCCTGTCTTCCTTTCATTGCTGTTTGTACCCTGATTCTCCTTCCTGCTCTCTCGAAGCCCCAACTGCTGTTACCGTGGCAACCACTTCTCTGCCCTGATACAGTACGGGGAGAATTGTATCACACACACACACACACACACACACACACACACACACACACACACACACACACACACACACACACAGGGGTAATTGAAGCTCTCTTAATCCATCTGTTTCTTTTTTGTAAGTCAAAACAGAAGCAGCTATAGGAGGATGAAAGCAAAATGCACCTCTATTAAATGGCGTGCAAAATGAGCAAATGACCACAATTCCCCTGTACTGGGACAAGATAAAGGGACTGGCATTCACTGCCATCCACACACAAAAACACACATTCGTGCGCAGTGAGACACATTACATCACCACATCAAGTCCATACTATATCAATATTTAACAGTAAGGTCTTTGTTTATGGGAATAGCTTCTTTGTTTCTGTCTTGCACTGTGCTGCCGTGGTGTGGCTTAATTAAACTGAGAAAGGGATTACCTGGTGTATGTGTGTTGAAATAGCAGTGAGGTGTTACCGTGGGAAGATGTAGCTTGACTGCTGCATAATGTCAGTGGGGAAAAAAGCAGATACTGACACAGATACAGGGATGATATTCAGTGCATTTATTAAGAGAAATTCCATGCAGGTATGCCACAGACTACATATGAGTTTCAATCAAAATGTTTGAGTTTGCTGTGACTTTTCCAAAGGCTAATTATGATAAAGTGTGGTAATGTTTAAAGCTGCAATAATGAATGTTTTAGGGATTACTTGTTGTGACAAATCCGCAGTGAATTTACACCTGGCTCTGCTGTTCCCCCACGTCAGCATTGCACTTTAGCATCTTTAAACTTAGTGTTTTGGTTTTATGGCGCGCAACTTTACTACTGTGTTTCACTCTCCTTGTCGTTGATATAGTTTTCAGCCACAGCAGGTAGCTAATTTCAGCAAAAAATCAACAAAGTTAGCAACTAGCCTCTTACTGAACATTGCACTGCATTTAGTATCTTAAAAGTGAATATTGGACTTAAATTTCTAAGGTGAATAAAAACAAAAAACAGAACTCTGTGTGCTACATGCATAAAAGGACAGTTGTTTATTAACTTCCTGCAGCAAGTTTAAAAGGTTTGGTTTCTTTAAAATGATTAAATGGACAGAGCAGCCAAATATTCTAGCAATGCTGTGTGCTTTCTGTTGTGGTTACAACAGATCTTTGTAGGGATTAAGGCCTGATTTTTATTGGGATCCTGAAAACGGACAGTCTTTGAAACATTTTATTTTGTTAGTAGCTTAAAAGTGATACAAAAAAGCATGCCAGCTTCAAGCTTCCAATTTTTTTCTTAGTGAATGGGTTCAGTACAGAGTGGGAGCAGAGTGGACCAGAGTTTAGGTCCTAAGTGACAGTGGGAGATCAGACCTGGCCTTAGATACACGGTAGTCAAACTTCCTTTGTGAGTTCAAGTGATAAGCCTGCACACACATCTCATGCTTTCCACATAGGTCTCCCTCTCGCAAGCTTAAAAGAAGGATGAAAAGAGGCTCAAATTATTGATGGAAAAGGGATTGATGAAATGGAGGGCTGTAGAAAGACTTGAAATTTTGCTTTGGCCTCAGTTTGACCCCATTCTTTTTAGAATCTACTTGTAGTTCAACTGTCACTCAGTCAGGACTGATTCCCGCTGTTTAGGAAAAGATTACAGAGTGAGCAATAATAAGATGGTTGGCCAAGCACACATGGTCATGCTCACTCTGTTCATCTTTCTCTCTCTCTTGGCCTCTCTTTGTTGTCCACAGCATTATGTGATTCCAACAGGGAAAGCAGCCTTAATCCAAGGCTGCCATGTCTATCCTTTGTGTCTAGTCATGCTGAAGCTGTCATATCACCTCACTCCGCTCCTGCTGGGCAGCTTAAACAACACACCAAAAATAACCTCGTAATAAAATCCCACAGCATAAATTAGACCTTCTAGGACCTAGTCATTCTGCGTCAAAACCACCTCAGCCCTGTTATGCAGAGTAAGGCTGAAATGGTAAAGTAAAAAGCAGAGCTAGTGCCTTGTTGTTGGGTCATTCAGTATGTTTTCTTCTGGGATCTAAAGCATCAAAACATATTCATCATTTTGACAGATTGATTTGTGTATCAGTTTCCACTTTAAGTCTGAAAGGCTCATGTTAGTAGTTTTTCATAGTATAGTCCACTGTTTTCCAAAGCATATTTTATATTTAAAATTTTGTACCCTCTAGGCAGTTACTGTTTATCCCGTATTTAACTACAGCATGACAATTAACTTTCAGAGACCCAAACCTTCTCTTAGTTACTTGTTTAGTACATGTTTTATTGCCTTTATATTTTGTCAAAGCAGCATTGCCATTGGTAGTAAATGCACTGGCATGGAGTGATTATGATGAAAATTTCAAACTGTATCTTTTGAGTTTCACTGTTCATTATGCAACATGATTGCAGCTTATTACTCCTGTGAGAGTCTTTTGTCTGCTCTCTTTCTTTTCTTCTCTCCTCATCCCCCTCACCATCACTTCACATCCTACTGCATAAGTGAATGTGGAGCAAAATTTGGCAGTGTCTCTACTGGCCATCTGGTGTGCTGTGTGTGTCTGTGTGTCCTTGTATTTTTGGATGTTAGGATTAGTTTAGGATGAAGCTCTCATAAACAGAGATGTAAATGGGTGAGCTGATCTGGATAGTATTTACAACTCTGCACCATACTGTTTGAGGCTGTATTTATGCTATTGATATAGATTGACTTAATAAATCCACTGCACTACCAGACACTGAGATGCCTTTGTGCAGTGCTGTCTGAATGTTTTTTGCTCAAATTTATTTAGTGTGAGTCTTCACGCCTCTGTTCCTAAATTTCAGAGATTAAGCAGTCACTTCATTGGAACACAAATAACAGCCATGTTTTATTTTTGTGTCAAGAAAATTATTATCCTACTCAAATATATATGTGTAAGTTAAACAGGAAAGGGTAAACACAAGTTTGTTGCTTTTATACTTGCTTGAGATGATGTAGGACATTACATGTATTTTATAGAAGGCTGTAATAGATTTCTGTGAAAGCCTTTGTATTCTAAAGTACATAAATACATCTGCAAGTGTTTATGTGCAATATATGCAGCACATTGTGCATCCTGTCCCATTTGCTTCTTTTGCACCAAGACTGCAACAAATAGCAAATCATACAATACAGCCAGGCCTCTTGCATCTAAGCTTCTGATGTTGCTGATAGTCTGCAGTATTACCCACTGTATTAACTTGATCTATATCAACCAAATCTACATATTATGCTTTCTCACTGTCTGCAAATATATGTGCAAATCTGCTACAGAGTTCCTCCAAACTTTTGACTAAGGAACTCAACACAGAATATAACTACTGAATGTGATTGGCCAGTATTAAGAGAGATGTAATGTTGTTTTTCCCCCAGCACTAATAGTATTTGATAAGCTTTAATCCTGTATTTAAGGATCTTTCAGGATTTAAAGCTTATGGATTTTACCTTTTTTTTTAAACCTTTTCAAATCTACCCCTCTAAACCTGTATCAGAACAGTAGAATATATGTATTTTAATCACTTTTGTTAATTTGTTGTATTTATTCATAGTTTCAGATGAACTTTTCTCTACTCTTGTTTTCTTTCCTCTGCAGATGGAACATCGGCATCGTAAGAAGGAGACCCCTGCGCCTGCTAGCACCCATCACTTGCTCGTGCATGTGAAGAGCCTGATGAGTGCTAATGTTGGGGAAGAGCTAGAAGTCTTCTTCCACATTTATGATGGACGGGAGAACCGGCCACTCAGGTAGAGGCTTTAAAGAAAATAACTCCCCATTATTTTAAGAAATACTAACAATTTTTTTTTGTTTTTTTTAATTATTTTGTATGCAAGTAATTGATTTAGGTTATTTCATGGTGCCCCTTCTGATGTCATAAAGGCTGCTCTAATTTTGTTCATGAAGATTTATTAAATGAAGTAGTTTGTTAAAGTGTACTTGGACACTGAACAGCACTGAAACTCCTTTTGAAACAAGAAATGCTCAAGGATATTTGGGTTTCATGGTCTGATTCTGAATCAGATCTGCAATATTCTTTTTTCTCCTTTTGACTCATAAATCCAAAATTGTGATCTAAGTTAAAGGGTTTGGCAATAATGAAGGCAACTTTTCATCTGTTCTCAGCCTATGCTCTGTCTTGAAATGGATAGTTAGCATCCGGTGTTATCATTATTATCATTATCATGAAGAACTTTGTCCTATTCTCCTTCTCTGCATCACTATCATTCATCAGTTTTCTGCCTTGCTGTCTATTTCTTTCTATCCCTCCCTGTCCATTTTCTTGCCATTGTGAAATATTAAGTACCTTTGCCAGGTCTGACTAAAGACACCTTTAGCCATGTATTTGGATTTACATTACACTTTCTTGAGAAATTGGCTTTAGTTAAAATATCTGTGTCACAAAAGCAGAATTTCAATGTGTACAGTACATTAGAAACACAATGATCATTATCCAAACTGAATATAGCAAATAGCATATTAATCAACACGAAGGACAGTTATTCTCATAAAGGTTTATCTTGTTTATCAGTTTTTGGGAGATAAAAGCAGTCAACACCCTCAGCCATTGTACTTTTGTGGTTTTAATTTTCAGTGTATGTTGTGATCACATCAGTTTTCTTTGAGGAAAATCTTGCAGTGGCAGCTCGCCAATCTGGTCTCTCACTGTCAAGTCACACACATGCACAGCACACACATTTACACAACCTGCCTGGCAGGGAGCCATTTCAAGCCTTCCCTCTGTGCTGGTGGTTTCTGTGTGTGTGTGTGTGTGTGTGTCAGAAACCAGATGGGGGTCTGACCTGTTGTCTCAGTACTGTGCCAAAGCCGGTAGCTCCTGTGGACCATGGCAGCTTCTTTGTGTTCCTTGTGTCCCTCTTGAGCAGGACACACACAGGGGTATAGTGTACAAACCCTCACACCTGTACCTGCTGCTGTCTTAGCCTTATAGCTTTTGATGCTATTCTAAAACATACACACATATTTATAATGACATTTGCACACACACACACACACACACACACACACACACACACACAATACACACACTTCTCCCTTCCTCTGTTTGACCTCCACTTGGGTTTTACAAGGTCATTCATGGATAGCGAGATTTTTGCGTGCATTTGTGCACATTTTTGTGGATACCTCAGGCTGTGTATGTTTTTGACAGGGATGTTGCAGGGTCCTCCTTGTGTGTTTTCCTTCTGTTCTTTCACTTGTCTGCCATGTTTTCAAGGTTTAAGACTTTCTAGGTGGCCTCCATGGGTGGATTTATGTTTTTTTAAAACAGGTATGGGGGCAGCACTTGCAGTCAATTTATACGGTACACTCCAGTTGCTCACTACCCGGCACCTTGTTGTGTGAGAGCACAACTCCCTATGCAGTCATCAATATCAGGTGAGGGAATAGTGAGCGCTGTTAGGGCCCAGAGGGGAGGGAAATAGGCCATTCATGTTATGTTAATGAGAGTCGTGAAATAGGGAGATAAGGTCCCACTGGAGGGACAATGGTCCTCTTAGCCCGGGAGATCAACACGCTGCAGCTGTGAGGGAGAAGAGTTGGTGGCAGTGGGTGGGAGGATGTTTAAGAGAGGGCAAGGGACTTGTGCTTGTGTGTCTGTGTTTGCAGGAGTGGCTGTTAATTGGCAGTTGGGGTTTCAACAATAGAGCAATAATTAGGGTTTGGGAAAGCATGCGGAAGTCTCATGTCTAATGCATAGGAATCTGTCTCTATATGGTTGGATAAATGACCTGGAAAGTTGCAGAGAACAGCTAATGATGAATAACTGCATTTAAATCAAATTCGATCTCAATTGGTTGCTTCCAATTTTTTGTCACTTTTGGCTTTTCCCGTTTTAGGGGTCGCCACAGCAAATCGTCACTCTGACGACTCGCATGTTGACATTTGGCACGTGTTTTACGCTGGATGCCCTTCCTGACGCAACCCTGACTCGAACCCGGGCTGCAGCGGCCTACCAGGGACAGCTATAACTGGTTGCTTCCAATACGGCTGATAAATGGAAAGCTCAACTGAAGGAATACATGTATAAAAATTGCATTTGTATAATTAATAATTAATTTAAACATGAGCACTCACTGCCCTAAATACACAAAACTGTGAATTACAGTGCTAGAAGAAGCCTCTTATTTACATCAGACAAGCGATATGACAACTTTGAAGCTTGTAATAAGAGCTTTTCATAGCTCAGGCTATTATAAAACATCCTAATCCATTGCTGCTTTATGCAGCATAAAGTCAGTTTTATATGATCTGTTGGGGTCATTTCTGCTCTTGTGTGAATGGGCCTACTATGGCCTGCGCTGATGGCCATGCCAGTGACTTAGCTCATTGTCAGGCGCTGGCGCATTACAAGATTCTCTCTCTGCTTATCAGTGGACTGTGAAAGTCACCTAACTGGATTAGCCCAGAGCTTGCCAGCCAGGATGACATAGGTCTAGCAGGATGCCTCTGCTGCCTCACAGAGCGTGTGCGCAAGATACAGTAGAAAGAGGGCCAAGTACAAAGAGAATGAAAAGGCGATCTGTGTCGGTTCTTTCTGTTTTTGCCCAACATGCATGTAATTTCCTGTCTGCATGAAGGGTGATGCAGAACATTTGAGGCCAAAGTTTTTATTTCGAGACACTTCATTCTGCTCTTGAGTTTCATATATTAAAGTTGCAATTTAGAGTACACTACCAATCAAATGTTTCTCAGACTTTCTCATTCAGTTCAGTGGGAAAGTGTGCCCAGACATTTTATTGTCAGCTATCCAAAACATGATTTGGTGTCCTTTCTAAATCAGACAATTTACTTTTCCAATTGTCGCAGTGTGGCTGTTTATAACCTTATTTTTAGCTGCACTAGCATCACAGCTCTAGAAATCCAAATGTCAGTCTGGCAGTCTGTCGATTATTCCATCACTTTTGCCCAGACTGAAATATTTTAACTATGGAGAGACATATTCCTCATAGAGGATAGTAGCAAAGCTGTAGACTCTTGTTGACAGAGGCATGTATCAAGTAGGTCTGCACTGTGTGTGTCTCCCTGTCTGTAGGTCTGTTTTGCCTGTGCTTAGTTTGTTTTTTAAGTCTCTCTCTCAACACTTTAACAGTATTGTACAAAAATGCAATAGAAACAAAGCATTTATGGTATATGGCTGACTGCAATTGCTGCCTGTGTACAGTTTAAACATTAAATTACACAGAGCTTTGACACTTACCAGCACTTAGCAGGATAATTTTTCTTTCAGTGTTCACCTTGCTAATTATGATCCCAGCCCTGACACAATCAATGACAGCTGGCTTAGCAGTTGTAAGGCTGTACATACCTGGGCTAAAAAGTGTTAGAGAGAATCCACAACATGCAACAACAGAGCAAATCTTTTATTTACCTGGGGAGACACCACGTGTTGCTGTTCTGCTGTCAGATGTGTTGCAGACATTCTGTGTTGGGGATTCGATTCAGTAATTGAAGCTTTGTCTTTTCTTTCCTTCTATCCTTTTGTCTCTGTTCTCTTTCTGCCTATTTTTCTCCTGCCTCATTCTGTTTCAAGGCTTCAGACAGATTTAGTTAGAAGTACGAAGTAATTTTTCCAGTGTCCACCATTTGGTACTTGACATGTTTGACACTGTTTCTAAGCTTGTTTCTGTTCTTCTAAGCAGTGCCTTGGATGCACTTGGGTATAATGACATCCACCCATCACTCCTGACTCCATTCATCTCAATGTGTGTTCCCTCTCTGTGTCTCTCCACTTGTACAGTGAAAGGTTCTTTGTCAGGCTGAATAAGAATGGGTTGCCCAAGTCACCAGAGAAGACAGAAAGACAATGCACGCTATTTGTGGTGAGTAGTGAACATGACTTTATGTTTACAAAGATTGACTGTGAGTAATTTAAACCAATGGACAGCTGACATAAGTCATGTTCCATTATGCTGAAAACTTTAAGCAAAGTTGGTGCTCTTTAGTTTGTTGACAATAAATCAGCCTGATGCTGAAGTATGTTTTCCTGTCCTGTTTGGCAGGATTTGGGAAGCAGTGATCTACGAAAAGATGTCTACGTTGTTGTGCACATCATAAGAATAGGTAGGAGTTACAGTATGATGCTGCTTCTCTTTACACTGAGCACTATGTTTTTTAAATCGTTCTGGCTTTCATAGCACTACTGTCCTGACTGTAGATCCTTTGTGTACATTTATGTGTGCACAGGGAGGATGGGAGCAGGGGAGAAGAAGAATCTGTGTAGTGTGCAGTACAGGCGACCATTTGGCTGCGCTGTCATCAGTATCACTGATCTCCTCACGGCTGACTCCAAGGATGACCACCTGCTCAAGGTTTATGCGTAAGTGACTGCAATAATCTTTCACCACTAAGTTCTCCCTTCCAGTTATTGAACAATGGCGTACTTAAAGGAATAGGTCAATATTTTGCTTCTTGCAAAATATGAAAAAACAATCCAGTAATCTGAGCATAAACCACAAGTAGTGATTTTACAGGGGGTTCTTTACGCTACACTAAGCTAACTTAGTGAAAGTGAATAAGAATTTTTCCTTAAACGAGTCACTGGGCTTTAAAATGAGCTATGAGTCAAATTTATTTTCAAAATACCAACAACAGGAAACAGTGCTAGAAATCCCTTTTATGAAGCTTCAGTACATCACAATAAAATTCAAGACATTTTCGTTAGCTGGTGTCTAACTAAATGACTGCAGTGTTAACAGAAACGTTTCAGAAAGAAAAAGGTAGTCAGTGAACATTTTCCTATTGTACTTCAGAGACTTGATGATTTTTTTTTCACTACCATTGGGAATGGGAATATACTGTGGTCCAAACTAGTCTGCACAATGCCCCAAGGGACAGAAAAGGCTGCAGTCAACGCAGTAGCATGACCTAAATTATAGCTGGATAAGACTGACTGGTCAAATACATTTAGCTCACAACCATTTTCACTATACCTGTGGTAACACAAGTGAGAGGTTTAGTTGAATTATCATTAAAGGTCTGAGCTGAATGTTTTCAGAGTCAGTGTCAGATGAGACGCCATTGCAAGTAAGGATTTGTTCAGACCTGGCCTGCCCTATTTAAAAACGGAATAAGTTTTGTTTTTAGTCAGAGTCAAACTAATATAATTGAATCATGTTTTTTTTAATATTCATTTTATACATTACAAGCAACCAGGTACTTAGAGCACAAGGTGTCTGATAGGAAGACACTGCAGCATGTTGTGAGGATGGCTGAGAAGGTCATCTAGGTCTCACTCCCCTCCAGCCAGGACATTTACAAGGATGGATCAGAAAGAAAGCTGTCTGCATTGTGAAAGACTCTTTCCACTGCTCCCATGGACTGTGTGATCTCCTGCCATCTAGCAGAAGATATTGCTCCATAAAAACATCGAGAATATGCTATAGTTTCTTCCAACTTAACACACCGCAACTTTGCACATTCACATAATATAGCTAACTTCAAAACAATCTTTATTATGTATTATGCTTATTTATGTCTCTTTAAATATTTTTAACTCAAGCATTTGATTACACTTTTAGCATGGCACTTGTCTTTTTTTTTATTGCTCTTACTTTCTTGTTTTAATTTGTTCTTTTGTTTTGTACTGAAATGAAATTTCACTCTGCTGTACATGTATATAAATATGACTGGAGTGACAAATAAAACTGAACTTGAACTTGCAGTGCAATAGACTAGCATACTAGCACTAGCAGCAAAGATAGACAGGTGTTACAGTTAAAGGGAAGCTCAACTGACTTTAGACAAATCTGCCTTGTCATGTGAAGTCTAATATTTAGCATTTTAAGTGAGGTTTGTCAAGTTTGAGAAAATCCTGATGTAATATGTCTGCTCTAAAGCAGAAAGCTTGTGTTACAAAGTGTGAATGCTTTGGATACTTCTTGTTGCATAATGGGAAGTATAGGATCCAGTTTTTCCAGGTTGACTCATATAAATACTGTATTTTTGTCTGTGTTGCGTCAATTTTGACAGTTTTTTTGTAATCTGCCTTATGTGAGTCCAGTCATTTTTTGAAGTATACCACTTAATTAATGGATTGGCCCTTTATGTGGAAAATTTTGAAAGCTCATTTATTTTCTTTTACTGCCTCTCATTATTTGTCTCAGGTGTAACACTGAGAGTGAGTGGTACCAGATCCATGAAAACATCATCAAAAAGGCCAATTCCAGGTATAACCTGTCTGGATCTAACACTGGTAAGAACCACATCTGTTTTATTCATTTTGCTTTCTCAAGGCTACTCCTCTTGATTTGAGTAATGCTACAAGATGGCCTCCTTGGTAGTGTGTGATTTGGTTTTAACCAGAGGTACATGTTCAGTTTTTCTTTTATTTCATGTTTTTAAAATCAAATAACAGCTTCCAAAGCTGTTAAATTCAACAGTCTTGTGAAAATTTAGATTTTTTTCATGAAGCCTTCACCATGCTGTGATGACAAACTTAGCAGCTCACTTGGTCATTTGTCTCTTACTGTGTATAGTCAGTGTCTGGGGAATCTGAAAAGAGTTTGTGTGGGTTTGAAGTTCCTCTTTAGGGGAAAAGATCAGTCTCAACATGGTTGTGTCTGCAGGAAGCCTTGCAGATGCATTCAGATGACTTTTATAAATAACTATATTTGCACCACACAAAATGGCAGCATCAGCAGTTTCCCATAGCAACATGTTGGTGATGAATCAGAACATTCAGTTCTTCAAATGTCAAAGAGATGTCATGTGACGTGTGACAGTTATACCTCATTACATCAACTGTCTAGTGATTTTAAGGATCATACAGATACAGCTGTTAGAGGAATCATACTGCCAATATTTTTTTGTGTACACTAAATGATAGCACAAGATGAACTTTTGGAATTTAGGCTCCAAAATCTAATCTGTAGTGAAGGCAGCTCAACTATTATGCAAAGTGTGATGCTGTTTGCATTAAAAGGCAAATGTACATACAACCAACAGTTTGTCTTAGAAGTTTGTCTTAAAACTGATTTACATTAATTTATTGATGAACCATTTCTCCAAACTTGCTGCAGGCTGTTATTTTAATAATGAAAATATTCATTTTTATTGTTAGAGAAAAATTATAGCCAGCTCCCAAAGAAAGGATTATCAGCATAAAACTCAAGAAATGGGACAAAAGAATTATAGGAATGTGAAAAATCCTTGACTGAATTACCGAGTCAGCTCCTCTTTCCACATTCGCCGAAGAGAAGCCGTATGACTCCTGGATGTTAAATTACCATGAATAATCTTGCATAAGTGTGAAGGGATGCGGTAATTAAACTGAATGACACACAGCCATTTAGCACAGTCTGCATTACCCAAGCAGGGTATTTTACACCACGGTGGTTCATAACAAAACTGCAGTCATTTTCGGCTTTTGCAGTTTTAGGGGTCGCCACAGCGAATCGTCACCTGACGACTCGCATGTTGACATTTGGCACTGGTTTTATGCTCGTTGCCCTTCCTGACACAACCCTGTGTTTCTATTGAAAGCACATTATGTAATGTCTGCTGGATGTGTAATCAAAAACAATTGATCACACTCATTGGTAAAAACTATGTCAATGACAGAAGACAGCATGTTGCCTTAGTTCTCAGTATTTTCTCTAAATTTATTCATCATGTAAGTGTTTGCCTCAGGGTTTTATTTGACAGTGTTTTTCACACTCACCCAGTGCAAACACTGGCACACACATTGTAAACACATGTAAGTGAATTATTTTAGAGTTTACTCCCATTGTTGGCCGCAGTACACAGTTTATTGACAAACACTTGGATGTTAGCTATTCAGTAGCTGTCAGCTAAAGACATTGATCCAGCTGAATGCTTGATTTGTCTCAGTGCTTTCTCTTTAAAAGTGCATTAGAGGAGCGTGTCTTTTGCCACAATATGCTGGCGTGCATAATTCAAGCACAGCCACTTAATAGAATTTAACATTGATCTTATTAAATGAAAGAAAAATGCTTTGATCACAAAGCAAAATGGTGATATTTTCAGTTTTTAAGATAATGAACACTGGATATTAGGCTTTAGTTATTCCTCTGTCTGGACCAAATCTTTTAATTATAATTATATTAGCTGTGACAGTTTGACTTTGTGAGGGTTGTACTATTACTGCTTCCTTTTAACTTACGCCTCTTGAATTACTTATTTCTCTTTCTCTGGCTTTCTCTCTCTCTCTCTCTCACACACCCACACACCGTCAGGGACCAAGCAGAAAGGAAAAAGACACAGCTTTCAAAGTTCAAAATAATGGGCTTTTTATTAACCCAAAAGTGAGGAAAAAATACAAACATTAACATCAGATAAATTGGGCCCTAAAAGAGGTTAACAAAAGATAAGGAAACTCAAAATACAGCAAACTGAACTTTCTGATACCTCAACAAAAACCAACTGACCTAACAAGTGACACACACAGAGGTAGTGA
This sequence comes from Monopterus albus, assembly GCF_001952655.1. Lineage (NCBI taxonomy): Eukaryota > Metazoa > Chordata > Actinopteri > Synbranchiformes > Synbranchidae > Monopterus > Monopterus albus. Next base: position 147,731 of record NW_018128025.1, on the reverse strand, counting down.
TGGCCTTATGGCACCCGAGGCTCCGACACATGCGCGGTAGCTCATAAAGCAAATGTTTCGAACCACTGTGCTGAGGTGTGTTTTGGTCATGTGACTAGTGACGTTTGAATCACTTGAGTGATGTCCAAAGCAGTTGGGTTCATCGGACGTCAGGTGAATCAGCTGATTGGTTCGGTTTGTCATGTGAATCACTTTGCTTGATCGAGTGTGTTCAGAGATAGGCTATCCCTATTTATTGGTGTTCATTTGAAATGTCTTTGGAGAGCAGGTTGGTTTGTTGCTGTTGCGTTAGTTGCTTTGAGAGTTAGTAGTGTTGTAGCAGATTGTGTATTTAGTGGAGAATCACTGGAGATAGAGAGACAGATCAATAGATAGTAAGTTAGAGAGAAATAGATAGTTACATAGTTAAATAACACTAGATATAGTTACATAGATAGTCCTAAATAACGTTAGATATAGATAAGATATATATACTGTAGGTATAGATATGTTGCATATATAGTTACTGTTGTGGAAAAAATATCTTTTAAAGCTCAGTGAGTGTAAAATAAATACTTAACATCAATTCTGAAAGTTATTACATATTTATTCCTGCAGGAAGGAGTGAACTCTGAACAGAGTGTCTAATACAGTCTGTTGCAAAGAAGCTCAATGAACAGAATGTGACTGCCCTTCTTATATTCAGCATACAACAACAGAAAACAGATGCTCAAACAGATAAAGGAAACAGAATACTGGTTAAAACAGAATACATGTTATCTAGTTCAGCATTTACACAAAGGCATGCATATCACTACAAACATGCTGATACAGTCAACTGTCTAATGTCACAAGCACACAAATAACTGCATACCATGACTTGAAAGCATCAGTTAATAAACTTAAAGGGCGCTATAATAAAAATTGCCACCACAGTTACCCAAACCTCTATGAATTATCCAAGCATTTCCTGTGTACCCCAGCCTCATCTATGTCATATGAATGGGTTTTTTCCAAGGCTGGGGAGATGGCCTGTAAAAGGAGAAACCGCTTGTGTCCAAAAACTGTGGATATACTGTTATTTCTCAATAAAAACTCACAAACAGTTACACAAACACACCCACTGTCCTGTTCTTCAACCACACCCTCTTTACCCACATACCCATGGACCTCTTTACCAATGAACCCCAAAACAAACTTTGCCAAAGTCCATAGTATAATTTGTATTTGCACCAGTCCCATGTGCAAATGACATCTGTCTGAATCTGTAGACCACATTTCATGAATGTAGCAGCACCATTTAAATGTTTCATAACACAAAATATAAGTGAGGAGCATATAGGGTTACACTCAGACGTGCCACATAAGAAACATGGTCTTCTACATGTGTCAATGTTTATGTTATATTTTATTGTGTCAGCTTGAAACCATACAACCATGTAGTGTAGTCGAACAGGAATGTGCATGGCGAATCAAATCCCAAACAATCCATGAACCAATAAGCGACATGCCTTGACTGCACTTCAATTTCTTGAGCACTAGGTGTCCTACTGGAGCACTGAGTCATTGAGGCCTCAAGTAATGAACCATTTGTGTGAATACTGTGTCGAAGCTTCAACAAAGCCTCATCGGCCATCACTACACACACGGGAACATATATATTTGCTGGCCAAACCAATAGTACACACAAGGGGTAGACCAAAGACACTACCAAAATAATCACCTAATGAACACTAAACAGACTGCTCTCAGCTAAATATTTCCTTTACATGTGAAGAAATTAACATAACTTGACATAAAGTTCTAACATAAACTACCAACAAATAAACAATAGATTTCTCCCAGACTCCCCCCTTCCTTGTATTGAGCACTTGGTGCAGTCCAGGCCTAGTGGGAGGTATTAAACCTGCTGCTTCCTCAGTCCAATCTTTCGGCTGAAGCGCCCCCCCCCCCTCCATGGACCAGGAAACACGGTAACTCAAAAGAAAATGTACACATATTAACAATACAGAATTAATCAAACGTGCATGCTCATTGATCAATTGTGTATGTATAATATCAGAAAACATTTATCTACAACTTAACCTACACACAACAAAATTACCCACCCAAGTCCATGGCTGGTGGTGGTTTAGGCCCTCACATGGTGAAGGCCAGGACACACACACACACACACACACACACACACACACACACACACACACACACACACACACACACACACACACACAGCACTGGTGACAGTAGGAGCACAGGATGTAGCAACCTGATGTCATGTTCACATTTTTGGGGATGCATATTTAGTAACTATTTTGAAGTCTGCTGAAACATCGCTAATGCAAACTCTGAGTGGCTCTTTTATCAGCTTTCATAAATATTGTTCTAAATACCTTAGCAGTTTCCTGCCCACTCTACATTCAGAGCAGCTAAAACATAATTTGCAGCACATTTTTACTGGGTATTACTTCATCTGAAAGGTCTGTCCCTCCAAAAGGGCAATTATTCTGCTGCAGAGCAACAATACAGAGTAGATAACACTTGAGTTGCTTGTCTAGCCTCAACACCAATTGTGTATATTGGAGAGAACATTTAATCTTTAGCAAACAAGGCAGTGTCTCATCGCCAATTTGTCCCTCCAGAAACGTCCATGCAGGATTTACAGGACGCCATACATAAATGAAGGACCACAATTAATTATAGTTAGTGTCAGAAAGGCAATTAAAGTAAGTGTGCAGTGGAGTGAGATAATAATGTGTGTTTTATATACAATATGTGTGCACTATGCCATTTGCATGCTTCAATATGAGTGTATGCATCCTTTTGTTTGTCTCTGGTTGTCTTGCTGTGTGGTTCTTCTTTTAAACAGACCTGGCATTGTGCCAGAAGTCTCTTACTAGCAGCCAATTAGCAGGGGGAAAGATGAATGGGCTGTGCTTAAAATATAAAGAACAGTCGGTTGTTTGGGCAATGAAAAGGCTGACAAGCAGACTGTGTTCACATGCAGCCTAATGAATATCTCATTTTTCTTTACCTGTATGTATCAGGGTCATGGGGCCTTTCCGGATAATGGAATTTGAAAGACGAGAGAGGGAGTTGATGAGAGGACATGGTTATTTTTTTTTTAAATGTAACCCAATAACCCATAAAAAGGATTTCATAAGAATCTGGCTCTGTATGAATCAGGTCCAGTAAATAATTCAACTCCCACCTCTACATGCAAGCGTAGGCAATGACAGAAGAGGCTGCAACAATTTCAGTGTTTTGTTAAGGACTTTTTATTTTCCTCTTTTTTTTTGAGTTTGTGAAGATGATGCATGTGAGGTGGGCTGAAGGCAGCAAAGGTTGAGGGTGTTTTTTGTCAGCTTCAGCTTCATCTATCTGGCAGAATAGTAATGAAGCTGGTTTGCCTAATTGTAGCCCTGCTTTTAGAGCCTGTCTTTGTGAGTGTGTTTGTTTATGTGAATAAATGCCAAAAGCTTGATCCACATCAAGGGGCAGGCAGATAAGCCTCTGGTAGAAAAAAATCTACACCGCAACTAATGGGACTCTTCTTTCAATTCCCACCAAACTTCTGTAACACATTGAACACACTGTTGAAGGGCTGTGTGGGTTATTTTTGAATTATTTAGACCAGAGGACTGCGCTGTAGTCTCTCATTCACCCCTTGTTCCTTCTGTATTGTTTGAGTTTGTTTTGGGAGTCTCATCTCTGCATCATAGGAGCACAAGCTGTGTGCTGCCCTACAAAGTTAACACACAATGACTACATATTTGTTCAAAATTAAATGAAGAGGTTAAGATGTTTGTTTTACCACAGAAAATAGTGATTCCATAGAAATTATTTAACTGAAAAAAACCTAGCCAAACTGCAGTAATTACACTCAGATACAACCAACTGATGTTACAAAGCTAAAGTGAGAGTGCAATAGCGCTAGCTGGTGGTAGACCGTTAGTCTTAGCTAAAGCTAAAATTAAATGAGCTTTCTGGAGTTTTGCCTAACTGTTATCTGTAATTGAAAACCGTTTTGATGAACTGACATCTTGGTCATTTGATTTATTTAGTCTGGTTTCTGTGTAGTAAATTAATAATTTTGCATTTTTGTTTTTATTTCAACTGTTATACCCCAGTTCTTTTATTGGACAGATCTGAGTAAGGAAGGAGTCCATCTTTCTTGATTTTAGTGCTGGTTTATTTAAAAAAATATATATGAATAAAGATTACAGAACACAATCCGGGTTGTTTCTTAGCTCCCTCCTTCAGACAAGCTGCTGGAGAAGAGAGCAGGTAATAAAGCACCCGGAAACACAGAGCCTAATACATTTATCAGTTTTGGGCTAACCCCTTACACAGATGGTTACACAGACTCCATCTTTTATCTAGAGCTCCACATTCTTGGAGCAGCTGCGTATTACCTAGTAATAACAAAATGAGGTAGCTCAATGTGTGTGGATGTTGTTACGTGGTGCGTAACTAAAACAATCATTCAGACATAAATCTAACACAAGATTAATACAAGAAAACAATTGGTGTCATGGCTTACTGCAAACCTTGAAACAGAGCAGACTAGAGCAAACTTGGAATCTTACTAAACTACATTACTAACACACTGAAGTCTAACACATTAAAGCCTAATAATTATCTGACTGATTGATTCATTTCTAACACAACCATTCACCACTTTTATAACCACCAATGCTATTATTTTAAGCATCTTTTTAAACTTAAATAATGTGTCATACACTTAGCATAATTTTTAACTTAGGACTGAAACACCACTGAGGGGTATAAATATCTCTAGCTCAACACCAGTCAGTCAGAACTGATGAAGCCTCTTGGATGAGAGGTGAAACGTCTTCGATCTAGAAATCTAGTCCAATTGATTTTTTTGTTTTTTCTGTCCAAACACACTCTTT
>NW_018128025.1:121876-142825 GCF_001952655.1 Monopterus albus | reverse complement strand
CAGTGCTAATTTCTTAATCTGGCAAGAACAAAAAAACGTACATACACGTATGCAGGAGAAAAAAACGCTTTTAATGGGTTTGTCAATGGCAATATAACACTAATTAAATTCGTTGAACTGACATTATCCCCACCTTTCAAAGCTGCTTTTTCATAAAAAATATCAGTCTTTAAAAACTCTGTTAACTCTAGCTAGCTAGCTAGCTAGCTCTAACTTTTAATGTGGTCATTAATAATGTTATGTCTGAAGTGGCTGCTCTGTCCTGTGGAGTTCCACAGGGGTCGGTCTGGGGTCCTCTCTTGTTATTATTATATATTTTTCCTCTGGGTCAGATTATCCGGCGTTTTAAGAATGCGTCATATCAGTTTTATGCAGATGATCTTCAAATTTACTGTTCTTTTAATGATTCAGAGTTTCACTTTTTAGCAATATTATTAGAGTGTGTGTCTTCCATGAAGAACTGGCTAAATAATAATTATCTTCACATAAACTCCGATAAGACTGAAACTGTTATTGTTGCACCTGTTAACAAGTTCGCAGTAATTAAACAACACCTTGTTTGCTGGGCTCCTCCGTCCAGTTGAGCCTGAGAAACCTTGGTGTTGTGTTGGACCAGGCTATGTCTCTTGATTGTTATATAAGACAATTAGTCAGGAACTGCTTTTATCATTTGAGAGATATTTCTAAATTAAGGAATATTTTATCAAAGGCGGATCTTGAAATGATTGTTCATGCTTTTATTTCTTCGCGTATTGATTATTGTAACTCTCTTTTTACTTGTTGTAATAAGTCTACTTTAAACCAACTTCAGATTTCCCAGAATGCTGCTGCGAGGCTCCTCAAAGAAACCTCTAGATTGGCTCATATCACTCCGCTTTTGTACTCACTTCACTGGCTACCAGTCAAGGTCAGAGTTGATTTTAAAATTTTAGTGCTGACATTTAGAGCACTACATGGGCAGGTCCCCCAGTATATTACTGATTTGTTGGTTTCATATTCTCCCAAACATACCCTTCGTTCCTCAAATCAGCCCCTTTTGTTGGTCCCAAAAACTCGTTTTAAATCTCGGGGGGACCTGTCTTTTAAGGCGGTTGCCCCAAGGTTGTGGAATGCTCTGCCCTTGTCTTTACGTATGGCCGAATCTGTTGAGGGTTTTAAAAAGCAGCTGAAGACACATTTATTTAGACAGTTTTTTAATTGATTGGGTTTACAGATTTTTATGAACTGTTTTTATTCTGTTATTTGAATTGCTTTTAGGTTTTATGTATATTGTGTTTATTATTATTATTACTATTCTGTGATGTTGTGAAGCACTTTGTGATTCTGTCTGTGAAAAGTGCTATATAAATAAAGTTTACTTACTTACTTACTTAATGCTGAATCATCAAACATGCAGTGAGCCCATCAAAATACACCACCATATTATAATTAAATACAACCACGTACTTTCAAGTTATAATGAGATAAAACTTACCCAGTTTAATCTTTACAAACGTTTTCACATCATTCACACAAAGCCTAGTTACACCCATCACATAATTCAGACATTGTTCTACTGCATACTATTTCGCCACCAGATGGCACTAAACTGAACCTTTGAATGAATGAACCAATGCTCGATACAATGGTGAACACGATGAAGTGGTTTGATATAGGAGTCATGGTGTCAATTGGACATCACTAGTGGCAGGAACCAGGAGGACCAGGGTGAACAGATGAGTAAACAGGAGAAGGCAGGGAAACTCGCCACAGGAGTGGCTGCACCAACATGACAAAGGAATCAATAGCACAGAAAACTGTCAGCGCTGAAATGTAATGTAACCTAGAATCACACACATTTAATCTGCCAGAGATTTAAATAAGGAAGGGAGGTAATCAATGGAATGCGCATTTATTATGCATTATGTGTGTTCTCTGACCAGTGTTTTAGTTGAGTCACTAAACTTCAAGTCCGAGTCAAGTCTTGAGTCCTCAGTGTTCGAGTTCAAGAATAATCTGTCGAATCTGAGTTGAGTCCGTTACCCGAGTCAGTCATCAAAGTCTACATTTGACACAACTCTCACCATTTTATTTTCCAAACCTTCTAACAGTGTATTGTATCACCACATTGCTTGGCAATTTGATACATAAAAATCATTTATAGTGTATGTTTTGATGGAAGTGTGCCAGCTACAGCATTTTGCAAGTGAATAGGTTTTAATATCAATATCTTAGGCCAAATTATTATAGCTTATTGCAAAAAAAAAAAGTCAGTCCTCATCTCCAACTTCCGAGTCCAAATGTAGTCAATGCTCAAGTCCAAGTCAAGTCCCCAGTCCTCAAAACCTGAACTTGAGTTGAACTTGAATTTGAGTTCTGGACTTTAAGTACCATCTAATAAACAATTTAAACCATTTTTCTCTCAACTTCACTGCTTCTTGCTGCTCTCCATCTTTGTATCACCGGGTAGTTTGGCATATTGCTAACAGGTCTGCAAACAAGTCACGTCTCTTTGTTGACACTTAGTGACTGAAACCTCTTGCAGCTAATGAACCATTTCAGCACTGTCTCCCAGCTTTCTTGAAACATACACAACAACAATAATAATCATCATCTTCCTGTCTCACACATTCCCTTGCTGTTTGCTGTTCATGCATTTGCCTGTCCTTGTTGTGAGCATCGACACACACACACACACACACGCACATCAAGGAGATGCAGTTTGAACTCTAAATACTTATTAAAGCTTGTGCTTTAATTGAATTGTTTTGACATTTGGTGTTATTGCATAAGCATACTGTTCTGAGACAACCTTCATGTAGGATTTCATCTTGAATCACAGGCTGTTTTTGTTTATGTGTGTGGGGGTGTCTGCTTGTGTTCTTTACACATAGGTGTTGCTGTTGGCAAATACAGTAAAACTGTACTTGTCTGGTTTGCAGTTTGTGGCTGTAATAAAACTTGAAATATGCCCTTATGAAAAATGCCCTCATAAAATCTTTTTCAGAGCTCACTAATACCAAGAATATCTATAATGTTAGAAACAGGGTTTTGATTTATTTTGAGCTTTAAATAGAAATCAAACCATGCAGTGGCTGTATATAATTTTTCAGGTATTTCAGGTTGTGAATTTTGCCTTTATTTCATTTTAGGCCTAGCAGTGGCTCTCCAGCTCCTCCACGGAGACATGGAACAGCTGAGACGGGAGTACATGGTACTTTTCACCCGGGGGGTGTCGATCACCAGGAAGCTGGGCTTCTCTGATGTCATCATGCCTGGTAGGACACCACAAACACAACAAACAAGAATAGATGCACAAGAAATAAAGTTGATTGTTAGCTGTTACATCCTCCATTGTGTTGAAGAATTTCACCTGTCTTGTTGGGTTGAGATTATTTTATGTCTTTCCTATTGCTAAACAGAAAGTTTTTCTATAGGTCTAATGTGGGAAGAGTACATTACTCCTAAACACCACTAACCTGAATACAAGGGCCTAATATAATAAATTACCTTCTACAGGGCTTAATTGAAGTATTTGGACATTTTTAATTCAAGATCAAACCCACACTTGACTTATGCTTATGACTCCCAGCTGAATAAAATGTATAGACCCAATGAGGTGGGAACTTTATCTTCCTGAAATACAGTTTCTTTCTGAAAATCAGCACATGTTGCATGGTGATCTGATGCACTCCTCACTGTGATCAAATTGTGCAACCGATAAAACCCTCCCGATTTTAACAGTCCTGCTTTTCTGCCTGTCTGATAACATATAATTTGCTCTGTTTCACATGAATTTTAAATATAATAAACTGGTTAATCACAATATTGTGTAATATAAATCAGTCCGAGTAGCAAAACATTAGTTTCTTAGTGAAATGTCAGCTCATAAAATTATAAGAATATATTTTAGCTGACACCTTTGGAGGCTATAAACTTAATAACGTCTTTCATTGAGATGCACCGATTGATCGGCGGAGATCAGAAATGACTGGTTTTCAGTGCAGTTGGCCATGATCAGTGACTGGCCGATCACTCTGGCCGATTTAGGTGCACACATGCAGTGGCACAGACCAAAAGCATAGCATGTGCAGCACCTATCATTTCGCATACACCTCGAGTGAGGCTTGTGCTCTTTGTACCAGATGTGTCTTCACTCGCACATTGGAAGTGCTTGGTGAACAAACAGCACGCAGAGGAGCCTACAGAAACACTTTGGAGAAGGGGAAACTATGTCCAATTCTGCGACAAATACTACGCAATGAGGGAGTTACTATCCAGGTTGTTTCAGGTAGACAGGCATCACTTAGATAACATCTTCTCTAAATGAGACCCCCAGACTTAGATGTAATGGGTCTTTTGCCTTCTGGACAAATGTACATCTGTTTGAATGTAAGTTAAATTAAAGGGCTAAAAATGTATGTGTTTATAATTACCTATACATGGGAAAGTGCTGTCTGGTTTTGTTTTCTCACTTTTTCTGGTCATTTTTCTGGGAGCTGGACAACAGGGGACCTTTTATCCACAGAAGAGTTGTTTTTTTAAATAAGTGAGGTGTCCTGTCTGGTCACACAGATAACGAAGAACCACAGACAGTAGATCCCCCTGCGTCTCACTAAGGCAGATTTATGTTGACTGTATCTTTCTTTGTCTGACTACAAACCCTGAACACTGAGTGCTCTCACCCTTTGTGTCTGTGTAAGGTTGCCCTTTGGAAAGAAATTCTCTCTCCCTCTCTTTTTTTCTTGAATTGTATTTGACTGTATCGTTCTCATTGTCCTGCTCACATGCAAATACATCGTTTTCTTCATCCAGCTGCTCCACTCCCACCCTCTCCACCTTCTCCTCTAGTGTGTCCACCTTGCTGCGGTCATTGTGTTTGTGTGCTGTTGAGTGTACAGTATGAGTGTATATAGAAAGCCTCATGTTGCTATGGTGACTGTTGTTAAGAGCAGAAAATCAGTATTGATCCCGGAGATACAGATATGAGGATGAGCACACATACACTATCACTTACCAAGGTTATACAGGGAACCTACAGATGGATGATAAATTAAAGCAGCTTTAACTAACTTCTCCCTCTAATTTTAAGGGCAAAGTGAGAGTCAAAGCAAACTCCAGCAGTATCCGATCCTCTTCTCCCTCCACTCCTCTTTGCCATTGCTGCCCTGTCTCTGAAACTAGGTCATATGTGGTCGGTTGTGTAAGTCAGGTAGCGCAGCAGTAATAACAGGGGAATGTTTTTCCCCCAGTAATACTGATACAGTACTAATGTTCTATTGCATCATGTTCAGTGTTGCATACATACTTGACACACAATAACCACGAGTTGTATGTGAAACAAGAAATTTCATGTTATTCTTTGACATTTGAACAAGCTCCCCACTTGTGTTGATGCTGTAAATATTAACTTCTCACAAAAATGCTACATTGACTGCTGCGTTATGTATGGTATAAAATGGACCAAAACCAAGCAAAAATTATTTTATTTGCTAATCCAAGAAAATGTACTGGTTTCTGCTAATTGGACAACAAAACACTAACAATTCAGTCATATGGAAATTAATCCTAATTACAACCAGAATCAATGTGTTACTGGAGCATTTATAGATCAGATATTTTTATGAATCTCCAGTTGACTTTACAAGGTTATTAAAAATTCATGTGCAGGAAACGTTTTTCCTTTATCACATAAAATACGAGGAAAAAATGCAAGGAGAGAAGACTCAAGGAAACACATTAACAGCATGCAACATCTTTTCATCTGAAGCATCCAATCACCATCTGATTTTTGACAGTTTCTTTTCATAAAAACTTCGGTGAAGAATGGTCTTGTGTATCACTTGTGGCTCCTCCAGCAGCCTCCTCACTCCTCAGAGACAATATAAGAGACTTGGAACATCCTTGATCTTTGGTTGACTGGAACAACTTCTGGTTCGAGCGAGTACTGGGAAAACAGTCATAGAAACACCAATTATGTACCTGTGCAAGGGTTTTGCATGTAAATGTATCACTGTGGAAATCTGATAAATAAAATAATAAATAAAATCTGATAAGTAAAATAATAAATACAAAGAAAAATCAAGTTGCTTTTTAGTAATATAAAAACAAGGGTTTGGATAAGGAAGAAGAATGCATTGGAATCAAAAAGATATCTCTGATTCTGCTTTGTTGCCAGCCAGCTAAATTGATGAAGTACTTATAGATCAGGATTAGATTTCACATCAGCACAAAAAATACAGTATCGTTGAATGCCATCAATGTGAATGCTGCCCACTCTTCTTGTGACTAACGACACCAAAAATTGTTATCAAGCTGCTGAGACATTTCTTGTGTACATAGTCAATGCCTTGTTGCCTCTTTTACCTTCCTGTTCCCGCAGGAGAGATGAGGAATGACCTTTATATCACATTGGAGAAAGGAGAGTTTGATAAAGGCGGGAAAAGCGTAGCCAGGAATGTAGAGATCACCATCTTTCTGCTGGATATTGATGGACAAATCCTCAAGGTACAAACACACTTTGATTTAGCAACTGTGTGTTACATTTGTAATGTTTCCATTTTGCAAGAACCATAACTCTCATTGTGCAAGTATCATTTTTAAGGACTGGACACTATATTTAAGGCTAGGAACCACTGTACCAGTTCACGCTTAAGTCTTATTTTGCAGAGAAACTCATCATTTAAATATTGCTAACCCACATGAGAGCTAAGTGGCTTTCCATAGCCTGTTTATGGTGCAGCGCTGTGACAGTTTGCCTCTGTGGTTTCCTGCCCTGCCTTGGCCCTGGACAGAAAATAGATTCAAATATAACCCTGCTGTCAGTGCCTCTCCCACCACATGGCATGCAACCTTCGAACACACATAAATATGTACCTCGTGGTATTCTCACTTTATTGGCATTTATGGCATTGGTACAGTTTTCAATACATTTGTAACTATTCATGTTTGACATATTAGTTCATTGTGTCTTTCAAATCTGCCATTATTGTCACCATGACCTTTCATTTCTCCTCTCTTTACTTTCTGTTCTTTCTAAACGTCATTCTTCTTGTGTGCCTCTGTTTGCTTCCTTTTTTCTGTCTTTCAGAATCATGTCGCTGCTGGCTCGGGCGAACCAGGTGGGGATGAGTATCACTCATTGGTTCTGTACCACAACAACAGCCCTCGCTGGGCAGAGCAGCTCAAGCTTCCTATCCCAGTTGACATGTTTCGGGGGTCGCATGTCCGGTTTGAGTTCCGACACTGCTCCAGTAAGTGGGAATGGGGATGTGCATTTCCAGGCTTTCACACAGTCTCACACATTAGCTGCCTGGTATGTGAATGCCTGAGGCACTGCTTTATTTCCTGTTGATTATCCTGGGGAGTTGAGGGTAAAGAGGTGTTGTTGTGGAGGTACAAGAGCATGATAAGCATTCACTTTCCCACCTGCTTCAACTTGACAACCCTCCAGACTGTTGCCAAACACAAACAATGTGTGTGCTTGTATTATCATTTTCATACTGAGACTAGTTTGTCCAACTTCTCACCTCCTAATGAGATGTTACTTTAATTAGGAACAAAATATTGCTCTCACACTCTTGGACTTTCTTTCTGGGCTACAGGGAACCTCTTCTCTCATAGCAAGCTGATATTATTATGCCAAGCTGGGAGGCTGTGTGTCTGTTTGCAGCAGCCTTATTACTGCTGGCAATGCTAGCATTGCTACCCAAGGGCTGCCCATTAAGAGCTCAATTTAGCCCTGTGGTGACACCAAACCGAGAAGACTATATTATACGTACCCTTAGTGGCAACCTGAATGTAGAAATAGTGCATGATTAGGAGACACTGTCCTTTTCAGTTAAGGCAAAAAGAAAGCTCATGTTTATTAATATGTTTTAAAATTTTGTCTTGTATTTGTCATCATTATGCAGCATTGGTAAATGTTGATTTGTTGGCAGTGTTGTTCCTAATGGTGCTGTTGAGGACTATAAAGACCTGTCAGTGTAGTGCTTTATTGAACTTTATAATAACTGATTTTTTTTTGACAGAATGTATTATTTTAAACTGAAACACATATTGTAATAGCAGATGTACTGTTGCTTCAGTTAAAGGAGCTAGTCCTGATATACATATACACACCATTGACTTTGGTACGGAAGACTGGGGGTTCAAACCCCAGTCAGGGCGCAGTCAATATCCAGCCTGGGTCCTTAGGCAAGGCCCTTAATGCTACCTGCCTACCTCATGGGTAATGAGAGTTGGAAAAATAAGAGTCACACTGGCTCGGACATCACCCGGGTCAACAAGGTCCACGTCAGGTGTTGAGGAACCAGGGCAACCTGATGAGAAGTGGGCTAGCAAGCCCCCAAACCATTACATTGTACTATATAATAGCAAAGTGCATGTGGTAGAGCAGTTTTGTAATGCAGCATTCATCAATCTCTGCCAAGCTCAGCTAAGCCTGCATTTCACACAGTACCACTTAATCCTTCCAGTCACTCTCCAAAGGCTACAAAGGCTTATACAATAGATTAGGGAAACCTGTCCCAAGAAAAACAGAATTGTAAAGTTTTGTATGTAGTAACTTTCCTGGTGTAAAACCTTAATCACAGCAAAGCAAGACAGAAATGAAATGTTGGAGGGGTACTGATTTCTGAGTTAATAACAGTACAACATGCACTTCTCTAGGGAAAGTGAAAACACAAACAGACTACTGTATGCCTAAATGAGTTACTGGTGTTGAAATGAACGGAAATAGAAACATTTCTAGCACTACACTTCTCACTTGCCACCTTGTATACATTGTATACTTTGAATATCTGGCAGTGAAATGCAGACCTTTTAAAATGTTGAGAGAGATTTGCTCAATCCTGATTGTAGCTGCCTATATACTGCCACGAGCTAATGCTAAGCTAGCGCTGGAGGAGCTGTACTGCCTGATCAGCAAGCAGATGAACGCAAACCCAGAAGCGGCTGTGATTGTGGCTGGACACTTTAACCGTATGGAACTTAAAGCAGTGTTTCCCAAATTCTACAGATTCATCCATTTTCCAACCAGGGACAATAATATCCTGGATCAAGTTTATTGCAGCATCCTGGGAGCATACAAGGCCATAGCTGCTCCACACTTGGGCATGTCAGATCACATCTTTGTGGAGCTGATCCCAGCATATAAACCTCTGATCTGCAGGAGAAATCCAATCACCAAAACAGTTAAGGTGTGGACAGAGGAGGCTTCTTCAGCTTTACAGGACTGTTTTGAGCATACTGACTTGGGGTGTTCAAAGAGGGGTCAGACTTGGAGGCTTATACATCAACTGTTCTGGACTATGTGCAGTTCTGTACTGATGCTGTCGTACCTACAAAGTCCATCAGGGTTTTTCCAAACCATAAACCATGGTTGGACAATACAGTGCCACCTCTGCTCAAAGTTCGGGATGCTGCATTCAGATCAGGTGACAGGCTGGACTATAGCAGGCCCCCGAAAGAACGCAAGAAGGTCATGCAGCTGGCCAAACACAGGTACAAACAGCATAATGAGGGGCACTTTATGAATAACAACACAGAGTATGTGAAGAGGCATCAAAACAATAACAGACTAGGCAACAACCAGCAGGTCAGCCATGATCCCACCCTCCCTGAATAGTTTCTTTGCATGCTTCGATCCACCAGAGGAACTGTACAACTCCCTCAGCTCGAGGAACAGCACCAGCCTCTCATCCTGCAGCTACACCAGGTGAGCTCCACCCTGAGGAAGATCAACACCAACAAAGCCGCAGAACCAGACAGGGTGTCAGGTCAGGTTATGAAGCCATGTGCTGACCAACTGGCAGGAGTTTTCTTGGACATTTCTAACCTGTCCCTGCATCTTGCTTCAGTCCCTGTGTGCCTCAAGTCCTCCATCATTGTGCCTGTGCCCAAGAAATCAGCTGTCACCTGCCTCAGTGATTACCACCTTGTTGTTCTGACACCAGTAATTATGAAGCGCTTTCAGAGGATCATTCTAAAGCATATCAAGGACGTCATCCCTGTTGGTCTGGACAGCCATCAGTTCACCTACAGGGAGAATCAATCAACAGAGGATGCTGTCTCAATAGCATTACACACTGCCCTGTCCCACCTGGAGCATCCTAACACTTATGTCAGGATGCTATTTGTTGACTTCAGTTCAGCATTTAACACTGTAATCTCAGACAAACGGGCACTGAAACTGCACAATTTGGGAATGCCTGCAATGAGGTGTCATTGGATTAAAGACTTCTTTACTAACAGGCCTCAATTGGTGACAATCGGAAGCTGCACATCATCTACACTGATCCTGAACACAGGTGCACCACAGCACAGGGCTGTGTGCTCAGCCCAGTTCTCTTCACTCTGTTTACCCATGACTGTGATGCCATTCACGCCACAAACACAGTAGTGACGTTTGCAGACGACACCACCATAGTGGGTCTCAGACAATGATGAGACTCACTACAGAGAGGAGATCCAGCACCTGACAAGGTGGTGTTCAGATAACAATCTTGTCCTGAACACCAACAAAACTAAGGAAATCATTGTGGATTATAGGAGGTACAGGAAGACAAAATATGCTCCTCTTCTCATACACGGGGAGGTGGCAGAGCAAGTGGATAACATCAAGTTCCTGGGCATCCACATCACATCTGACCTGACCTGGTCTCTGAACACATCCTACCTGGTGAAGGAAGCCCAGCAATGGCTTTTCTTCCTCAGGAAGCTGAAACGTGCTGGTCTCTCCTCTCAGCTGCTCACAAACTTCTACAGAGCGACAGTAGAGAGCATCCTCTGTCTCAGTGCAACAGTGTGGTACGGGAGCTGCACTGCACAGGACAGAAAGGACTTGACCTGGGTGGTGAGAGCAGTTCAGGGCATTGTAGGGAGTCCTCTTCTGGATATGGACTCACTGTACACTGACCGGATCCAGAGGAGGGCCGAACAGATTGCTGCAGACCCTACCCCCCAAAGCAACAGTCTATTTGTGCCTCTTCCCTCCAGGAAAAGGTACAGGATATAAAGACTAAAACAAACAGATTGAGACAGAGCTTCTTCCCCAGGGCTGTGAAATCAATCACCCCCCTAACCCCTGCTGACCTGATTAGGTCCCATACATCCCTTTTTATTTGTTCATGTTTTTATATTGACTTATACGTTGTGAGCTGTCGTTTGTGTTAAAGCTGTGTGGTGCCGGCTGAAACCGCTTTAGAAGAGTAGCCAGCGTTGTGGGGCGGCTGTGGCTCAGGAGGGAGAGGGGGTCATTTGCTAGCCGGAGGATTAGCGGTTCTTTTCCCGGCTTGTCCAGTCAACATGTCGAAGTGTCCTTGAGCAAGACACTGAATCCCCAGTTGCTCCCGGGGATAACACTGGTGTGTGAATGTGTGAGCGTTTGGGAGTGCGATTGGGTGAATGGCCAAATAGTGTGAAGCACTTTGAGTGTGCTGTAAAGCATAGAAAGGCGCTATACAAATATAAGACCCTTTATACAATTTTGTTTTATGTAAATAATGTATTTTAAGGTGAGAGCTGCCGGAAAAAATTTCGTTATACTATGCATCTTCTTCTTTTTCTTCATTCAGCTGTTCCCGTTAGGGTTTGCCACAGCAAATCATTCATTTTCACCTAACTCTATCCTCGGCATCCTCTACTCTCACACCAATTAACTTCATGTCCTCTTTCAGCACATCCATATATCTCCTCTTTGGCCTTCCTCTTGACCTCTGGCCTGGCAGCTCCATTTCCAACATCCTTCTACCAATATAACCACTATCTCTCCTCCACCACATATGTTCATAATGCAAATAATGCCCATAGCTTTCAGAAATCCTCTTAAAATGCCACCTAAGATTAACTTAACAGCATCTAAAAATCTTGTTTTTACTTTTTGCCGGTGGCTGAGGTTGTGTTAAATATACTCTGGGTGAGTTCACTCCACCCTGACGTTATAGTGGTGTAGTTACAGGTGCAGTAGATATCTTACTGCACCCAACAGTGAAGTGCGGCGTAGTCAGTAGTTAAATGTATTCAAGGTTTTGAATAATTTGAAACTGGCCTTGTTGAGATCCATACTTACTTGGGCCAGCAGTGTTCTTCTCCCTTGGATTTTCCTGATTGTACTGAAATCTCTAGAAGTAATGTGTATTCTGTCACCCCTGGGCTTGTGTGCATGCATGCTACTTAGCCACAAGATACAAGAATAAACACAGCACCACTAGTGATCAAAAGCTCTTCTTTTAAATTCCAACCACAAATAGTCAACAGTACTTTCAGCTTGGTGAGAAGTTGCAGTTTAAGACAGGAACATAAATTTACAGATGACTGAACATTGCTCTGCTTTTTCAACTCACTAATTTTAAATGACATGATGAGAAAAGCCGAACTGGTTTCATAATAATAGCTTCATAGTTTGTTCTCTTGCAGCCTGTGCGTATTTGTTTTGACTCAGTGTCATGTCCATGTGTTGTTTGGCAGCTAAAGACAAGGGAGAGAAGAAACTTTTTGGCTACTCCTTTGTTCCTTTGATGCAGGAGGATGGCAGGACTCTGCCAGATGGCAACCATGAGCTCATTATTCACAAGGTGAGGTCTGCATACCCTCACTTTCAAGACTTGTGCTTTGCAGGGCCCATGTACAATGCTTTGACAAAGTACTGCAGAAATATTTATCCAGATATGTGATTTCATCCAAGACTGACTTATTTTAAAACAGTTTTTAACAAATTAGTAGGATAAGATAATGTTAATGTTTTTGATGTCTGTAACATGGCAGTGACCTGACTTTATGAAAGTTCAAGCAGTTTTTCCTTTGTCATTGTGCCTTTCTGTCCACTTAAGTCCTTGTATGACTCCTTTGATGTGATATTTAATGGCCAAAGTAAAAATTGAAAACAAAAGACTTCCACAGATCAGAGAGAGCAGAGCTCCATAATCAGTAGTGAGGTTCTCCTAAGTGAACCCATTCACTGTTTGCATCACCCAGGCACTGCAGAGCCTACTTTGGTTGGGATTATACACTGTATATGATTATATGAATCATCTGCACTAAATGGCAGAAATTCTGTTATCACACAGTTTGGTGCCAATTGCTGACAAACAGCTCCATTACAGAAATAGTGACGTGACGTTCAGTAATGGCCACTTATGTAACACTGTCAAGCTTTGAGGTTGATTTTAGCTACAAGTGAGTTTGTTTGTACATGTCTAAGAGGGAGCCTGTACTCATGCATGCACATTTCCTTTGAAGCAAGCTGATGGGTGTTGTTGTAGCCTAATCCACAGCCTGTGCTTTGTATGACCTTTATGTCTGTTTTCTGCATTTTACAGATCTAAAGAGACTGACAGTCATCTTCTCACACATTTTGGATCTAACACATAAAAAAACTGAAGCAAATAAAATGGTCAGCACCTCTAGTTAAAAGTGTCTGCAAAACCATCTTGGGTGCAATTCAGAAAAAATTGCTATAGTACATGCTTTTCCTCAGCTGCAAGAGGAGGGTGCATACATAAATCTCAGGCTTCACAGAAGAAAGAAAAGCAAGGAGTAAATTCACAGTGAGAAATATCTGATTATTTGTCACCACTGTTAGCTATAGTTTATTTTAGCTGTCTTTAAAAGTGAAGATTCCTCTTTTCTCTGTGATATTTTCTCTTGTGTTGCCAGATTTACAGTTGTTTTTAAAGTGCTATATAAATAAATTTTGATTGATTGATTGATTGATTTTGACATGCACTTAGGCTGACGACATTAAAAGTGATTTTTTTTTTATCACTCCACAGATGTCATATTAACAAACTCTCCTTTTGGCAAGTCAGTTAGGATGTACTTTATGCATGACACAAGTCATTTTTCCAAAACTGTTAACACATTATTTCACTTATAATTCAATATATAACAGTTCTAGTGGGTCACATATTCTCAGTTGACTGTCCCTTTAAACAGCTTGGAAAATTCCAAAAAATGATGTCATGGCTTTAAAAACCTCTTATAGGCTAATTGACATCATTTGAGTCAGTAGGAGGTGCACCTGCGGATGTATATTAAGGCCTACCTTCAAACTCAGTACCTCTTTGTTTGAAATCATGGGAAAATCAAAGGAAATCAACTAAGAGCTCAGAAAAAAATATTTTGGACCTCCACAAGTCTGGTTCGTCCCTGGGAGCTATTTACAAATGCCTGAAGGTATCACATTCATCTGTGCAAACAATACTAGGCAAGTATAAACACCATGGGACAACGCAGCCATCATACCACTCAGGAAGGAGACGCGTTCTGTCTCCTAGACTTTCTATGACTTTCTAATGACTTTCTTTCTAACAGGGAGGCCGCAGAATGTTCACCTCTAGGAGGCCTCCTAGAGGTGAACATTCTTTGGTCTGAAAAACAAATCAATCCCAGAACAACAGCAAATGACCTTGTGAAGACACTGGAGGAAACAGGTACCAAAGTATCTATATCCACAGTAAAATGAGTCCTATACTGACATAACCTGAAAGGCTGCTTAGCAAAGAAGAAGACACTGCTTCAAGAACGCCAAAGAAAGACTATGGTTTGGAGCTGCACATGGGGACAAAGATCTTACATTTTGGAGAAATGTCCTCTGGTCTGATGAAACAAAAATTGAACTGTTTGATCATAATGACTATTATGTCTGGAGGAAAAACAGGGAGGCTTGCAAGCTGAAGAACACCATCACAACTGTGATGTTATATATATTGCAGCAACATCTTAAGACATCAGCCAGGAAGTTAAAGCTTCATCACTAATGGGTCTTCCAAATGGATAATGACCCCAAGCATACTTCCAAAACTGTGGCAAAATGGCTTAAGGACAACAAAGTCAGGGTATTGGAGTGGCCATCACAAAACCCTGACCTCAATGCAGTAGAAATTATGTAGGCAGAACTGAAAAAGTGTGAGTGAGCAAGCAGGCCCAATAACCTGACTCAGTTCCACCAGTTCTGCTGGAAGGATTGGACTAAAATTCCAGCACTTTATTGTAAGGTTTGTGGAAAGTATCTCAAAATGTTTGGCCCAAGTTAAACAATTTAAAGGCAGTGCTACCAAATACTACCTGAGTATATGTAAACTTCTGACCCACTGGGAATGTGATGAAAGAAATTAATAGGTGAAATAAATCATTTTCTCTACTATTATTCTGACATTTCACATTCTCAAGATAAAGTAGTGATCCTAACTGACCTACAATGGGGATGTTTACAGGATTAAATGTGAGGAGTTGTGAAAAACTGAGTTTAAATGGATTTGGCTAAAGTGTATGTAAACCTCTGATTTCAACTGTAACCCAACCAAACTGCTTTTGTATGTGCACAAGCTTTAGAGGACAACTCTGGTATCCTGGTGTGTTCCCACTTTTGAGAGATGGGAAAGGCCCATTCTAATGCCAGATGGAAGTTGCTAAGATCTCAATGAAACCGGCATGGCCTAGTTTCTTCTCAGTCCCAAAATAGACATAGAAGAATCAGTCCAAACTGTGTGGTAGCTTTGGAGCTCAGACAGTCTCAGATGTGCACACATTAAATCCCCCAAAATAGCAAACTGTCATCATTCACTTCTGTTATATTATTTCAAGTTATTTGCCTCAGAACCTTTAAATAAGGTTATAATCCTGTTATGGGAGCACTAAATGTATGCTTTACTTTCTCTTTTTCCCTCTAGTGTGAGGAGAATACCAGCTTGGCAGATTGTTCACGCTACCTGAAGCTACCATTCTCCAAGAACAACCTCCCATCCAACAACCAGACATTGAAAGGCACCAAGGAGTCTTTCTGGATCACCAGCTTTCTCTGCTCCACAAAGCTCACGCAAAATGGTAAATTAGACTCAGGGACTGACATTTTGCTCACTTGCCTGGTGAGCTGCTTGTGGCTGTTGTCAAATTTGAAACGGGTTAGCATGTACATTGTTGCACTGTCTGGCCTTTATACGCGTGTGCAGTTCAGCAAGTAGAGTGTAGAACTAGTATTCCCAGAGATAATGATCAACACTTGAAAAAACGAAATGGTAAAATGCCACTTGTTATAGTGAGAAAGCATGAGTGAGACAGGTTCTGTGCAAGTGAGAAAGTGGTATTTCCCCCCAAGCCATCCATGTGTGTGAATAAAAACCTGTGAATATGCAGGGTGGTAGGAATAGCTTCCAGTCCACAGAGCCCAGTAATAAACTAATAAATCCATATGCCTTCAGAAATCTGCTTGCAGAGTGAGATTTGCAGTCTTATTTTAGCAGGACTAGCTGGCCTTATTCATGGTGAAAAAAAATCTTTAGCCACCGATGAACATCAATTGAAATACACTGAGCAGAAATGACTCCACTGAGACACTTGTGTATTACAAACTTTATCAGACTCTGGCACTATTTTACCAGACAGTATTTTCAGAATTTAAAAAACTGACTGATACAGTAAAAAAAAAACTGTATTAATTCTCTAGTAGAATATATAAAGATAAAAGCTACATGTACAGGTCACTTGCAAGAGGCTTTTAATTCCTTGAATACATTTGATTTTGCTGGTGAATTGAATAAAGAAATGCTGCAGAGCTTATTGAAAAATAAAGTATTTGACTGATTGGTACAAACAATAGCAGACATGCACATACACAAAGACACACACACAGATGTAAATTCATACATAATGTTGCAAGAAGACACACTTCTGGTTGAACAGAATCCAAAGAGACAGCTAAAAGACTTTCTTCTGGAGGCTTATGTTTTATTCATGCGTATGTTTGGGGACTCTGGCTCAGGAAAATGACTTTTTATCTCCTTTATCCCACTGCACTTGAAAATGTCATAATCTGTTTGGATTCAGTGGAGGTTTTGGGTGTGGGGATGCTTTGTGATCTGAGATGCATATGGCTTTTCTGTGGTTACCTGGTCCTGCTTTTTAAACAAACAAACAAGGTATGTCTTTATCTCTTCTGCTTGTCACTTCCTTTCTTGTATCTCCTTTATTTCCTAATGCATCTCTCTATATCTCCCTCTCTTTGTCTTTATCCAGGTGATATGCTGGACCTGTTGAAGTGGCGAGCCCACCCTGAAAGGATCAGTGACAGCCTCTCTAAGCTGAAGGATATCGATGGCTCAGAGATTGTCAAAGTAAGCCCAGAATCAAACTCACAGGCCTGAATTGTTCCTGCTATTTGGCATTCATAATATTTATTGTTTCTTTATTGATTTGAATCCAAGTGTTTCTAAATTCAAGTTGCGTGAGTGAGGAAAACTAAAAAGTCAAGTTTATGTGATGCTCTAGCTGTTTGCCCAAACTCCCTTTTGTTCTGTGCCCTTTCCAGTTTCTGCAGGACACTCTGGACACTCTTTTTGGAATTCTGGATGAAAGCTCTCAGAAATACGGGCTGAAAGTGTTTGACTCACTGGTGAGTAGTCTGTTCTGAGGCTCTGGTCATTTCTGTGGATCTTTTTTATTTTTTGTTTCTCATTGTTCTTGTATGTCAGACACAGTCTCATAGTGTTTGAGCCAAATATAGGAAACCTATAGATAAACTAACTGTTGATGAAAGATCTAGTGATGTAACGCTTCAGCGCGTGCTGAAACAATCTCACCCTGGTCATGCTGCACTGATACAGGGAGGCCAATGATCAATCTCTATCTCTCTCTGCGTCTCTCTCTCTCTTTATCATTCTCACACTGACATACACTCTCTCCTCTCAGTGTGGCATTATCAGTGATGAAAAGGTCTAGCGGAGTGGTATAACCATCAGGTTCCCTTTTTGTAGTTTTAAGGTCAATCCAACAAGTCTGACAAATGGACTTGCGTATCTTCTGTGGTTTGGACAAATTCAGTGCATTTCACAGCAACTTGTACATAAGGGAAGCATGGAGTAATACAGTGTCAAAATGGTTTTAGCTTGTTATAATATATTTATAGATGATGTGCACATTTGTCTCAATCTTAAATATTTCAATTTCCTGGAATAGTGGGCCTTAAAAACCTTGAGTTTTTAGTTTGAATATTTGACCGAGGATGACTGTATGTTTATTAGTACATAAGCTAATCATGAAGGAACACTTTTTAATAAAGAGTTTCTCTGTTTTTCTCCAGGTCCATATTATCAACCTCCTACAGGACAGCAAATTTCAGCACTTCAAACCAGTCATGGACACCTATATCGAGAGTCACTTTGCCGGAGCTCTGTCCTATAGGTATATGGTGTTTCAGCCTTCACTTCACACGTGTAGCTGTTCAAGGCTTCAGCAGCACCTTGAGCATACAATACCTCAGTCTTACCTGCATTTTGTATTTTAATGAAGTATCACACGGGCAGGTAGTATAAGAGACCAATCTATGTCAGTGCTGAGAGGTAGCTCTGCTGTGTGCTTTGATTTAGTCACAACACATGTGAATAAAATGGTTATAGTGCCCCCTGGCTGATATGAAGTGAATTATGAAATTGTGGCTTTTTCTTCCTTCTTGTTTTTCTTCCTGTCTTTTACAGGTGTGCAGGCGCATATTCAGAGCCTGCTGTTCTCACCAGCTTCACACTTTCTATAAATGCTAATATACTGTGGTGGGGCTGTGTTCTTTTGTTTTGTGTATGTTTTCACGCACACACCCACAGAATGCTGCTGCCACATCCATCTCCTTTAAACTCTCACCACACCTTGACTCCTATTGTTATTTTACTTCTTATAACTATCATAAGTTCTCATCTCATCAATGTCCCAGACAGTCTACATAGTCTCATTTGGCCACTTGTTAGCAACTGGTGTTTTTAAGACACAGGAAAGCTTTAAAAAGGTCACAAGGGGTCTCATCTCATCTCATCTCATTTTCTATACCGCTTGGTCCCGAATAGCGTCATGGGGGCGCTGGAGCCAATCCCAGCCGGCATCAGGCGAAAGGCGGGGTACACCCTGGACAGGACGCCGGTCCATCGCAGGGCCAACACCCACACACACACTTACTCCTACGGGAAATTTAGAGTCACCGATCAACCTCAGCCGCATGTCTTTGTAGAGCGGGAGGAAGCCGGAGCACCCAGAGAGAACCCACGCATGCACAGGGAGAACATGCAAACTCTGCACAGAAATGTTGCGAACCCAGGATCTTCTCCCTGTGAGGCAATGGCGTATCCACTGTGCCACCGTGCTGCCCCTATCATAAGTTATTAATAGGAAACCAAAATGTCCTCCAGTCCTGATTAGGATTAGAAAATCCTGACATTCAGTAGTCACTGAATCCTTTCTCTGTCACCAGCTTACAGCTGCATAGAGGAGGCCTCTCTTGAAATTTCAGATGAGATTTTTATTCCAAACTTCACTTATTTAAAAATGCACCAGTGGACTTTTCTGGATTTAATGGTCATCCAAAGATCATCACTACCGACTATAATATTTAAATCCACTATATTTATAAAATGCTAGCAAATAAACTGCAGATTTTTTTAAGAAACAGATTTTAATATTGTGTGATTCATTGGGTTTCATTTATTAAAATGCTGCATTGCCTCTTCTATATTTGCCTAATCCACTGTGCAATGTAGCTAGAGGTGAATGGTTATTGTGTGTGTCTGTGTCTTCTCTAGGGACCTGATCAAAGTGCTGAAGTGGTACGTGGACCGCATTATTGAGGCAGAGCACCAGGATCACATACAGCAGGTGCTCAAGGTGAGTGGTTTGGTATCGCACACATGCACACACAGAGATGTTTTATGTCTGACTGTACATTCCAACATGCAGCTGTTATATACACACGCAATACACACATACCATAAACACTATCAGAATCAGAATCAGCTTTATTGGCCAGGTGTGTCGGACACACGAGAAATTTGACTCTGGTACATTGGCTCTCGATGTGTATGTACATATCCCAATGCAAGGGGCAAGTAAACAGTAAACCTGCATAAGGCTGTGTAATATAACAAAATAAGCAGTATTAACAGGCAGTAAACAATGCAGACAGACAAAGGAATACTCATTGTGAAATGGGATAAGTAGGAATAAAAATAGAGTACTTAAAACTAGTATGAATCTGTACGATGTACAGGTGCTGGTCATATAATTAGAATATCATCAAAAAGTTGATTTATTTCACTAATTCCATTCAAAAAGTGAAACTTGTATATTATATTCATTCATTACACACAGACTGATATATTTCAAATGTTTATTTCTTTTAATTGTGATGATTATAACTGACAACCAATGAAAACCCCAAATTCGGTATCTCAGAAAATTAGAATATTACTGAATACCAATACAAAGAAAGGACCTCAGGGGAAGAAACTGTCCCTGTGCCTAGTTGTCTTGGTACACAGTGACCTGTAACGCCGTCCACAAACAGATTGTGTCCAGGGTGGGAGGGGTCAGCAGTGATCCTCTCCTCCCTCCTTTTAACCCATGAGGTGTACAGGTCCTTCCTCCATGGAGGGCAGGTTTGCACCACTGACCTTTTCTGCAGTCCTGACTGTCCACTGAAGTCTGTACTTGTCCTGTTTGGTTGCTGAGCAAAACCAGACAGTGATGGAGGTGCAGAGAACAGACTCGATGATTCCTCTGCCGAACTGTATCAGCAGCTCCTGGGGCAGGTCGAACTTCCTGAGCTGGAGCGGGAAGTACATCCTCTGCTGTGCCTTTTTGATGATGGTCCTGATGTTGGATGTCCACTTCAGGTCCAGGGAGATAGTGGAGCCCAGGAACTTGTAGGACTTTACTGCTGATACAGTGCTGCCAAGTGTAGGGGTAAGGTGGGGGGGTTCTTCCTGAAGTCCACTGTCATCTCCACTGTTTTGAGTGTGTTCAGCTCCAGGTTGTTGCGGCTACACCACAAAACTAGCTGCTCAACCTCCCATCTGTAGGCTGACTCGTCGCCATCTCGGATGAGACCAATGATTGTTGTATCATCAGCAAACTTTAGGAGCTTGACAGAGGGGTCCTTCGAGATACAGTCGTTGGTGTATAGTGAAAACAGCAGAGGGGAGAGCACACATCCCT
>NW_018128025.1:119436-121683 GCF_001952655.1 Monopterus albus | reverse complement strand
GAGGGCCCGTGCATATGTCCCTTGGGAGTCGAGGTGTTGCAGAATGTAATGCAGTGCCATGTTCACTGCATTGTCCACTGACCTGTTTGCCCGGTAGGCGAATTGTAGGGGGTCCAGCAGGGGGTCTACGATGTCCTTCAGATAGGCCAACACCAGTCTTTCAAAGGACTTCATAACTACAGATGTCAGGGCGACACGTCTGTAGTCATTCAGCCCAATGATGGGCATTTTTTGGAGGACTGGAATGATGGTGGAGCATTTGAAGCAGGAGAGGACTTCACACAGCTCCAGTGACCTGTTGAAGATAAGTGTGAAAATGGGGGCCAGCTGTTCAGTGCACACTTTCAGGCAGGAGGGGGTCACACCATCTGGGCCTGGTGCCTTTCTGATCCTTTGCTTTTTAAAGAGGCCACACACATACTTTTCACAGATCATTAGAGGTGGGGGGCTGGAGAGAAGGATTGTGATTGTTGGGGGAGCAGCTGCTGGGTCTGAGGTGGGGAATGTGAGGGAGTGTGTTGTTTGTCAAACCTGCAGTGGAACACATTCAGGTTGTCTGCTAGTTGATGGTCCTCCACAGCGGAGGGGCTATAGCCAGTGATGCTTTTCAGGCTTCTCCATACAGACGAGGGGTCATTGGCTGAAACCTGAGCTATCAGCTTTTCAGAGTAGCTCCTCTTTGCTGCTCTAATCTTCCTCGTCAGTGTGTTCCTGGCCTGGCTGTACAGAGTCCTGTCCCCACTTCTTTAAGCCTCCTCTTTGGCATGACAAAGCTGCTTGAGTCTTGCTGTGAACCAGGGCTTGTTGTTGTTGTTGTATGTGCAGAAGGACTTTTTGGGCACACACACATAATAAGATGGACCATACAGTGATCAGAGAGTCCGAGGGCTGCACGGGGGACAGAGCGATAGGCGTCTTTTATTGTTGTGTACCAGTGGTCCGGTGTGATTTTGTCCCTGGTGGGACAGGTAACGTGCTGTCTGTATTTGGGCAGTTCATGGGTGAGATTTGCTCTGTTAAAGTCCCCTAGAACAATGAGTGGAGAGTTGGGATGTTCTAGCTTATCTGTTCTGCCAGGAGCTGTAGTGCACTAGCGTGGGCCTGTGGACTTATGTACACTCTCATTAGCATGAAACAGTTAAATTGACAAGGGGAATCAAAAGGTTTGCAATTGATAACAAGAGTCTCTTGTGTAACACAGTGGGTCTGCGTCACATGTCCTCTGTAGCACTGTGACATCTGTGCACCAACCTTTATTTATGTAGGAGCAGATTCCTTTACACGATCCGCTCTGAACACCTGGAAGCCCGGTACTTGTATCGTGCCTTCCGTGATCGAGTCGCTCAGCCAGGTCTCCATGTAGTACAAAGCAGCAGAGCGTGCAAAGTCAGAGTTAGTCATGTTGACGAGAAGAATTTCATCCATCTTGTTGACCAGGGAGCGGAGATTTGCTAGGTGGATAGAGTGGGGTCTGTGTTCCCCTCTGTCGTAACCTCACCAGAGCACCCGCCCGCTTTCCACAGCGGCGTTTCTTCCAGATCCCGTATATTGCTGCTGCATCTCTGATCAGAATGTCCATACAGCATTCTTCGTTCACAATAATTGGAGGAAGGTAGTTCGGTGTGAGTTGTTCAATATTTAACAGTTCTTCTCTGGTTAAAGTAATCTGGGATGAGTTGCAAAACACCAAGAAAACAAAGAAAAACAACAAACACAAGAGAGCACGAGTAACCACCGCTGCCATCGCAGCACAGATGCAGAGTGAGATGGTGCAATACATCAGAGAGAGGAGGGACCTCTTTGACGGAACCTTTGATGGACTGCTGTTTCCTGCGGTAACCGTACTCATTTCCTGTTTTCTGTGCCTGCACCGCATTTGTGCTTGGTCTCAAATTGTTTAGGAATTAAACTTACTGTTTCTAAGTTCCATCTGAATTTTTGAGCAACAACATACGCTTGCACCACTTAAGCACTTGTGTTGCAGAAGTTCTTGCTAATTACCAGATTTAATTTGCTACTTTTGGTCGGCTAGCTTAGAAGCCAGCTAAGCTTGTAGCCTAATTTAGAGCAATGGCTTCCCCCTGTTCCTCTCCTCCTTTCTCTTGCTCGGAGTGTCACATGTTCATTTATTCCTCTGCCTCCTTTAGCGATAACGGTACTTGTAATAAATGTCAGATGCTAGCAGCATTGGAGGCGAGGCTCCGCACCACGGAGAACAGCCCAGGTAGCCGGTGTGGAGGCTTCTAG